>NW_025110427.1:13270-79630 GCF_011392965.1 Frieseomelitta varia | reverse complement strand
CCCCCCCCTTCTCTCTGTCACTCGTGCTCTTTCTTTCGTTCAGACAACCACCTAGCCTCCACTCTAGCATCCTCGTTCTTCTTCCCTCTGCCCAGCCTCCTCGGAGTCTGCCGTCCGTTCCTTTCGTCCTGCTTTCAACCACCTACCCGCCACCCTGCACACCCTCTCTCGTTCTGGCCGCGTTACCGCGCGCGTTCTGTCTTTCTTTATCGTTTCCTTAGTTTCTGCCGTTCCTGCCAGGCCCCGTTTCTTTCTTCCTCGGTCGGCTCCTACCCGAACCCCTTTCACCGCCCACCCCTCTCGGCCGTTGTAATTATTAAACATTGCGAGAGCCAGCGCCAGTAACAAGCGTTTTATAACTGCGCGAAGCGAGCTGCCCGGGGTATTCTCTCCTTTTGTTGCCCTTTCCAGCCGCCTGGCCACCGACCGGATCGAGAGAGCGCGCCCTTGAAAAAGGGAAACCTGTCCAGGGTGGCCGGATGCGCACCTCTCTCGCTGAAATCTGGCTGGATTCCTTCTTCCTTTGCGAATTAATTATCGAACACGCCCGTTCTACCGATTCCTTGTTCATTCCTTGGGAAAAAGGGTTGCTTTTTGCTCGCGAGGAACTACAATTTTTCAAGAGTTTAACAATCTCTTGGACGTCCGTCAAATACGGGACATTGCTTTCCAGGGACTGGTCTGTTAATTCTTTAGAAACGTAGGATTCTTTCTTCCCTGAAAGAGAAAGTCCAGACAGGAAAGAATATTCGCGAAAAGAAAATTTACCAACACGATCGTTCCGACGATTTCCTTGACGCAGATGCTGGTTGAAAACTTGCTGAAAAGAATTATTTTCATTAATCAACGTTGCGTCGAGTCCATTTTCTGAAATATTGGCATTCTAGGTGGCGCAGAGAGTTTCTTCGACGACGTTAATCAAAGACGGTTGAAAACTCGAGGCATTGTTTTGCAAGTGGAAGTTGCGGCATCTTCTCTCGCGCTTATACGAAAAGAAAACGAACGGTCCGTGGCGAAGGGGTTGGAGAGACTCGTCTCGGACAGATTATTCCGATTAGCAAACGGAGGGGTCGGTCGGTTTTGTTTCGTGGCTACGGGGCGGGATTTTCGCGAGCGATCGCTCTCGTCTCAATCTGGATTTTAATAATTCCCCGCGCAGGGGGATGAACGCACGAACGAACCGAAGAATTCGAGTCGAGCCTCCGAGGGTTGCGAATAATTGCCGTAGGTTTCGAGGGCGCGTTTTATATTCATCTCGGATCGTTTATCAACGATCGTTTCCATCGTTTGAGTCTTTTTCTCAAAATTTTCGCCACTCTCCCACTCGTTTAATTAAATCGCGACTGTATATTTTTCAATCATTGCTACATTTCTTGTAAGATTTATTAAAGTACTTAGGTTGGGGGTAAAAAGTACTTGAAAAAAGAATACTGTTACCTCTGGAATGCGATCTTGGTTTTGGCACGTACGTTTTGTACGGGGTCATTTTTTCAAAGGGTGGTTGAAAAAAGCCACCCTATCATCCCTTAGCTTTTTTATGCGGGATTCGCCCGACATCTGCTGGTCCCGTTGGAAACTTTCCAACCCTGCATTACCGTCTGGAATTCTACCATCCCGTCCTCTGCAGTGAAAAGAGAAAAACCCTTCTATTTTTTTTCCTATCGACTGTCTGCATAAAAGTTCTCTAATGCAACCTCTATGCAGCTACTGGATGCGCTGAACTACCTGCACAAAGTGCATGTAATATTTGTTACCTTCTTTGCATTTTTCTACTCAATATCCTTGTTTTCAATTTCTAGACGGCTGGGATTTTTTAATAGGTTCGTTTTTCCAAAAATTTGCTTATATATACAAGGTACATTTTACATAGGAATTTGTACAGAAACACAATGATAATAATCTGTTTATTTCAAAGTACGTACAAAATTCAATTGGACGTCGTACAAAATATAAAAGAATTTCTTCACTCGACTATTCACTTTGGTGTTCGTATATTTCCAAAAATTTCACCCCATTTTTTTCTCTTTTTTTTTTTGTATGAATTGCATAGGAAATAATAAAATTGCATGCTAGTTGATCGACAGTCCATGATACGGGGTAGAATTTTTCTCCAGCGTCGACCATGTTTTTAACCAGTCGATTCAGACGATTAGGGGTGGAACAGGCCCCGCCTCGGTGCCCCTGTAGGCCTGGTGTGTAAAGGTACCCTTCGTGTTAGGGGCGTCACCCTTCCGAATTCAGATGATCTAGATAATTTTTCTATAGTCCTACTCCTTTAACTCCCTTAGCTTCACTTTCAATAGTAATTCTTTTCCTTCTTCCTTCTTGTTGCATATTTTTTTAAAACGTAGATTTTACGAATTTTTCTATGAACCAACATTTAGTATTTCTCCCCCCACTTATTAAATCTTAGCTTTCCTACCTTCTGAAAGATCTACGAATTTTTCTATAGGTAATTCTAACAATTTTTCCGAATTTCATATTATCCAATTTCTGTCAATCCATCCCAAAGTTCATATCCTCTAAAAATGACTGCTTTGATCTCCAAAGACGCTCGCGTGTTTCATTATACCCCTTTCGACCCTGAGGCAACCGCCAGGAATAACCAAATTTCTTCGCCGTCGTTTTCAACGTCCCCGAGACGTTTTCAGTCAAAGTAGTCTCTGAGCTGAAAGGAAGATGATATTTTCGTAGGTGCGGTCGTTATCAGCGGCGATGGTTTCGCCCGGGTATGTGTAACGCTTCCGCGGCGAGACAAGACCCCTTGTAGGCAGTGGCGCAACAGAGGGCCGCAGACAAAGCATCGATAACCACGTCCTGCCTACCGTTAGTCCTCTTTGCAATTTGCCTGCTACCGTAGATTGCACCTGCACGGTCTATTACCGTGCAAGTTCGTCTGCGAGAGAGTAACCTAGCCTCCGAACCTTGCTTGCGAACCTCATCCTTCTCGCGATGCCGAGACAGGTGGTGAAGGGGTGCGAGAGGAGAGGAGGGGTGAGGGGTGGCGAAGAGGAGGAGGAGGAGGAGGAGGAGGTATCCCTATTATAAGTTGCGAACAAACTTTACTTATATGCTCGCGACTACCATCCGCATGCGCCCACTGCTGGCCCGCATCCCTTTCTCTCTTGGCCTCTTCGCCGGTCTGTCTCTGTCGCGACGTGTTATCCTTCTCTCCTGTCTTGCATCATCGTGCTCACCCTTGTTCACCCCTTGCGTTTTCCTTCCCCCCCTCCCAGTGCATCCTCTTGCTCGTTATTACATTACTTATTGTATTATTTATTAACTTAATTCTCGGGATTTCGAACATCTTCGCTCGGCAAGGGGGAGGTAGGTTTTTTAGACGGAGCGATTCTTCTTCGAGCAGATACAGCTTTCGATGTGAATCTGTTGCGATTGAAGAAAAACGAAGGATGAAAGTAAGTTACGGTTAATACACGATTTTGTGTCTCTCATGTAAAAGATTTTCGATATTATAGTAGTTATGAATATGGTTGGTCGAAGTTTGAAACAAATCTGTAAATGTGTAGAGAATTACTAAATATTTAATTACAATTATTTTAGATTATCACTGCTGTTTTATTAAATATACACTTGCGTTAAATACCTTGCAACTTCAAATTACAATAAAGTCACATCTCGTTACGATATTATTTTCAAAATATTTCGTACAACATACACATAATACCTACAAACGTGAAAGTTCTATCTGAATACTTTCTGAACACTCGCGAGCAATTGCACACGAGAGACTATACCTTTTATAGAATGGTGGTAGATCCAAAGGGGTTAATTCAAGAATTTTTTCGCTTTTTACAATCGCGAATCACTTACTCCGGAAATCCCTACGCAGTGTCCACCGAACCGGTGCGTTGGTCTGCACAGTCACAGAGAGGGTTGTGCACCACCGAAGAAAAAGAGAAATCGAGCTTGCGATCCGGTGTCGACCAATGGTCAGCCGAACAATTTCTCTTTTCTCTGGTGGCTCGTTATTAGCTCAGCGGTGTCGTGCCGCGACAATGAAGCGGAGTCTCTCTCTTTCTCTCTCTCTCTCTCTCTCTCTGGTGTGCGGTCAGTCGATCATTAATAAGCAATTATTCAACGGCTCATTAGATCGCGCGGACGCATAAGATTGCGACAAAAGGGCTGGAGCGGATGGAGGGAGAGGGACGCGCGTGCTGACCACGTTGGAACACGCGATGCACACGGGCAACTTGTGTGTGCCTTTCTATTAGAGGCAGCCATCGCCCCAAGGCATCGGCACCCCTCTGTCCAGTCCTTCTACCGAACTGCCACTGAACTAGTTCCTGGCCATTGGTCACTCCGACTGTGATTAATACCGAAGACTATTAATCCATCGAAACTGGCCGGCGATCGTTGAATCTTGCGAAATGCTACGCGAGCGCATCGAATTGTTGAGATCATGTATATTGGCCACTTTCCGTCGTACGAATGGTGAGGGTAAGACTAGGAAGTAATTCTCAATTACCGTTTGAATTGTTGCTTCTCGACTTTTGATTTTTTTTTATCGGTTGCGATGGCCGTGAAATGTTCGTTCGTTGTATTTATATTTATCGTTAGCTGACGTTTGCTGTAAAGTATTATAGTTACACACGGAACGTTCAGTGTTAAGACAATTTATCTAGTGATTGGCCATTAGGAATGTCTGTCTTTTTTATTCCATCCGAGCAACGATCTTCGATTTATCATTGAGAATATTTTAATTCCAGAATTGAAAAATCTTATAAATGAATCACGAAATTACATTAACACATTCGGAATGAGCGCACATGTTTCGTTAAGTAAATTTAGTAGTACAAATGCGCAGAAAGCAATTCGCGAAAATACAATATTTCAACAGGCAACGCAATTTTTTTCATCAAAGTTCTGTTTCATAAAACTGCAAGTTCGCATCCGCAGTTGGAAAATTAATTTTTTAATCAGTCATCGGCGAACGATCGTTAAACGATCGAAATTTCGATGAAAATTCATTCGGATATTTTGTCATCGCGAAATAATCCACGTCAGGTGTTCGGAGATCCTTGCGGCACTGACGTCGATTTTAACGCGAGAAGGACTTCTTATTCGTCCGCCGTTTCGCTCGAACTTGATGGAACTTAATTAAAGTTTCTTAATGAACGTCGCTGGTGCACCCGTCATTACCTTCCGGCGTATCGGCACACGAAACTCCACGGGGAACTCTCCATTATTTTCACAGACGTGACACGTACGTCGCGAGTCGTTGTTCCTTCTTCCTTTATTTTCTTTTTTTTCTTTTCTCTCTCTCTTTCGTTTTCTCCCTTCTGTCCTTTTCGTACGGTTTCGAAGGAAGGAACCGATGGGAAAAGGAGGTCTCTCGATCGGCCGGTTCGCGATAAATCCTTTTCGCTGCGAGACATTTGAATCAAAAAGTAAATTTCATTCGGGGGAGCGCGGGCTCTTTCATCGTACGCCGCATCTGCCGCTTCCTCTGGACATTGTCCTGTCCCAGAAATATTTGAAAACTGGTCGAACTAGACGTCCTACCCGAATAGGCGCCACGAAACCGAATCGTCGAAACTGGTCCCAACTGTCCGGCTGCAAATCCGGTCTCTCTTGTCCCCGGTAAAATCAATGGTCGATCCTTCACGCGAAGAAAAATTTGTATCGCGTTGGAAGACTATCGTTCGTTAGTAAAGAGATGTATCTTTAGGCAGATGGAACTTGGTTCATTGGGGCGGATAATGGTGATATAGGTAATGTTGCATTAACTGAACATTTATCGATCGAGTCTGTTTATTTGGACGGTTTCCCTATCTATTTCGAATATTTTTATTTTTAATTTCTCCTGTTTTTCAACTCACGTATATTTTATAGCATAATTGTTAATGTATTGTCACTTTCGAAATTCTTTGCTGCATAGAATATACATACCTAATGTAATTTCGCCAGTTTTGAAATAAATACAAGAGTTTTCAGTGTATGTTTGTTATCAATATGTATATCGTAATTATCAATATTAATTACTTATGATTATTATCTACATCATAAATATTAAAAATGTTAGAATATCACAGCGACAAATATCAATTCGTACTTTCTTTCGTTCACTATCACATTGGAACGAGAAATAGTAAGAATTGAAGAAAGTTATATGATTGTGTGATACGAATTATCTGTACCTTGACAAATTTGCCTAAACGTGGCTCTACTTCGTTCGCCAATGTTATCCAAAATCTTTCGGACGAAACCGCGGCAACGTAAATGAAATTCCAGAAATATTCTGAATTTTCTATTTTCGTCGACTGCCATATAATTTTGCCGCGAGGAATAAGATTAAAATCAAGATTGAAATTTCGAGACGGACTATTCCGAGGTGATAAGTTTTCAAGGAAACAGATACTCGAAATGGAAGCTTGGAATACATCTCGATATTTCGATACACTTTCACCTTTTTATTGCCCAAATAATAGTATAAACGAGTGAAGAATATTTATTGAAATAATCTAAATATGTGTGAATCATTATGTTACAGAACACTGCAGTTTCTGAGGATTCTAAACCGTGCTTGCAAGTATCGAAATTTTTGCCCGAAAATATATCATCGAGAAAGTGTGAACATTTTCCCACCGATTACGCGATGGATACGACAAGGCGTTGGGATTTTGGGTGGAAAGGGGGGGAAGAATCCCTTCTCTGGGTCAGAAGGGCCACAGATTGACCCAGAACAGGTTTACGTCTCGTCTCCTTCACTTCGATTTCCATTCTTTCTTTTTTTTTTTTTCTTTTCTTTCTTGTCCTGTCCGAGTCAGATTGACCTCCAGCCGATTGTCCATCTTTCTTGGCCCGCTATCCCAGCATGGAAACTGGTTTTCTTTCCCACATATCCAGGGGTCTGGCCGGTCACTTAGGGGGAAACAGGAAGAGTGGGGCACCAGAAACTGACCAGTTCCCGGATGCGTGCCCGTCCTTTGGTCAGTTTACGATTTTGACCCGTGATCGTCGGTGCTTCGTCCATTGGACTCGTTCAGCTTGATAACCAAACATGGATAAACTAAGGTAGTACAGTATTCAATTGCCAACTTTTTTGTTAATCTTCGTTCTTATCTCGAGCGGTCCTTCTTCGTTAGTTTTTTTTCTTCTTATTTTTACGAAATAAAGAGGGTGCAATTTTAGTATCTGTATTTTTTTAAAATATCGAGAAAAATTTCAAGACCGTGTAATTTTTAACTGATTACCTTCAGTTAGTTTCCCTTCTTGTTTCGATTTATCGACACATGCCCTTTTGATTAGACTTTATTTCTGTACAAAGTAAAAAATATCAACATTAAATATCCAAATTCTTTGTCATTTCGATTCAACTATCGACGTAGCCTCTCTAGAATTCTTATCTTTTCGAAGCAAAGGAAAAAACAAACAAAAAAAAAAAAAAAAAGAAAGACCTTTCTCAATGAAATTTATATTTCTCCCAAGGTGATCATTTTTTATTCAATTCTGTCTCTTCTCTCGCGTATTTATACCACTGGTTGGATCAAATTAGAACAAAACGAAGAGAGGTCAGGGAATTAACAAGTCTCTTCTTCGAGTTCGGTCCCTTCATCATCATTTCAAGTTTACATTCGTCGGACGTTTAACATTCGTTGAAGATGGCCTGAGATAGCAGTTGGCGACGCGATAAAAATAAACACGTAGCGCATAGCAAACGCTTGCTAGATGCCGCGCACCGGGGACGACGTTTTGCACCCAGCCTCCACCCGCTAGGCGGTTGCTTCGCCCCCATTTCGTTTCGCGCTACTCCGTAAGTACGTACTTTGTACTACCCTGTAGGATAGTCAGGTTTTCCAAGTTCTCTCCCCTTTCGAGGGAAGCCACTCGAGGGCGGAGTCCCGGAGTAAAGCGGCCATACTGCCACCCCCGTCTTACCGACCCTCTTCTACCCCCTCTGGCAAAATAAGGGATGAAAAACAGGATGAGGGCAATGGTGCTTCTAGAGCGCTCTCAAGCATGCCGCCTTGCTTGCGAAGCTTCATCGGGAATTCACCCTTCCATGCTGCCTTTATTGCTTTTCCTATGGTAGAAATTGCGCTTTGCGAAAATCTCTGAAACGGATGACTCGGTTTTCGAGACAAATTGCTCGCCTTGACTCGCTCCAGACCGTTCCCCGTCCCTTCCAATTATTCACCCTTCCCTTGTTTTCCCGTGCTTCCGAGCAGCTCGCGAGTCACCTTCCGCTTTCTTTCTTTCTTCACGTTCGTTCATTCACGTCTCTCGCGTGAATGCACCTTCGCAGCACTCGCACGAAACATTCCTGTGTCAGTGAAGACTCAATCGTACACCAAGCAGTTTCTATTTTTCCTCTTTTCGTTGATGCCGTTTTATTTATTGGATTGGCCGAAAAGTAATTACATGTTTTTATGTAGATGTATATTTTTAAAATGTCACTCATTGCAAATCATTTACTGTGCAATCTGATATCTATCGAGATTGTTTCAGAGAAAGAAAATGCACGATCTCGCGTTAAGAAGTGTTTGTTCGGCGTCAATTTTCGAACATTTTCGTCATATTTTTCTTGAGCTGTGCGAGCTCGTAAAAAATTACCTGACGTGTTATAGCGAAGAAGCCTTAAAACTGCGCCAGTGTCAGAATTGGTTTGCTAAATTTCTGAGAATATCAAGTTGTTCTTGGAATAGTCTTTTGTCGAAAAAGAAACAAGAACGTCTTTGAACGCGAAATTGTGAAAAACAGTCGAACAATATATTGTCCAATAAAGTTTTTTTCACGAAAAATTCGCCTCTACACACAAAAAAAAAAAAAAATACTTGGTCTAATATAATGTGATTATATGTGTGTATGATTTCTCACTCAAAAGTGTCGCAAGTGAATTTAGAAAATTAATGATTTTGCATCGGCGAGAGGAAGAAGGGATCTTTTCTTTCTTCACTGATATTTTCGCAAATAAGTTGGAGATACGTAAATACGCGTATAGCACATAAAACGATAAATCTCAGTCCACGTAACTTTCAACAAAACCTGTTTCCCCGATTCTCGAACGTCTGCATCCACCGCTCTCGCCTTCTCAATTCCCACCCTTCTCCTCGAAACACGCAAAACTTCCGAACGTAATCGCGACGCGTTCGCCAATCCTGAAACCTATCACCGATCGTTTCACCTCGTCGGATAATAACGATAATAACACAGGGGAGGCGAATGCCATTATCGATAACGGGTGAATTACTATTGCGGTGGCTGGTTGACAGAAGTAGAAACGGTCGTCTAGGAACGAGTAGAGAGACCTGGGAGGCATCGCGCGTTAAGGAAACGGAAGGAGACGGGTTTTCAAGCTACCGAGAGCCTCTCGCTCGGATGGTGCCCTCGGTGAGAGTCACGGACTGAAGCGTTTGCAGTCGCGCGTAACCCGTCGCGCTACAAAGTCGTAGCTCGCGGCCCTTTCATTTGTAAACGAAATTACAGAATAAGGCTTGGGCTAGGAGGTGCTGCAGGGCTGAAGAAAGAGAGGGAATAGAGAGCTGGCGTCAGCATCGAGCTCTGGCGACGGTTATGCGACGAGCAGTTGCCGTGGCACGGCGAACGGGGTGGGTGGGAGGGGGAGGAGGTGGGGGTCTGCCTAGAAAAGCGGAGGAAGGGCGGACAGAAGGCTGGGGGAGGGAGGGGGAGGGTGGATTTTACTACGGAGCAAACGGCTCAAAGGAAATTAAGGAGCATTCACTCTGCGAGAAGCTCCTACGGAGAAATATCTTCTCTGTGAAGAGAGGCGCGACTAGAGAGGGCGAGAAAGAGACAGACAGACAGAGAGAGAGAAAGAGAGAGAGAGAGAGAGAATGAGAGTGAGAGGGAGGGAAGAAGGGGGAGGAAACAGAGAGAGCGTGCACAAGAGCTGAAAGCTACGAACTGGTTTGGAATACGAGAGAATCCGGTCTGAATCTTTCTCACTGCAAAGGACAAGACTTCCCTTTCTGTCTTTGCCGATGCAAAACGCGGCAACGGAGGCGTACCGTTTCAATGAATACCGAATATCGTCGCGACCCGATCCTCAATAGAGTCTCTTGATTATCCTCGAGCGCGCGCGCGAGACTCCCCGCGGGGTGAAGCGCAACGAAGATACTCGAGGAACGCGTATACTCGAGAAAGAAAAGAGAGTAAAGAAGCGAAAGGAGCTTCGTTAATTGTTAACAACATGGACCTCGCGTCCTGATTCTCGGTGGTGCCCTCGATGATCTTCGAATTCACGGAAGACTATTGAATAATGGAAAAACGAAGACACATATATCAGAAATAGTGTATAGCTTTGGTCCTTGACGATTTTTAAAGTAGCAGAAGTTTCCTTATCCCGACGGAGGAAAAAATTACTATTATCAATTTTACGAATTTCTCATGATCTCGGCTACGAACGCTGAAATGCCCGATGATAGTAATAGCGTCGTCGCTTAATGTCAAATCCAAAACGTCAAATATTCCTCGAATCTCAAAGACAACTTTCCATGAAAGTATGTCTGACATTCGCAAAAATTAAAATTATCGTCCATCGATCGATTGATAATCGAGAATCTAGTAACAAAGACCGAGGTTTCGCGTGTGACAGTTTTTATCGTCACTTGGTCGTTTTATCGGCAGGGAGGTTTCGTTTTTGGAAGACAGATCGTTTGGTACTTTGTGGCAACTAGGAAAACCTCGGCAATGCGAGACACCCCGCACGTTCGGCACGGTATTTTAATTCGCTGGGAATGTTGGCCGACCGCCAAACGTCCGCAGAGATTTCTTAATACCCGCCGCAAATGCCTGGCGTCTGTGCCTGCGTCGTTCAGGAATTGGGGGTGGTCCCTGTCGTGCACTGGATCGAAAGAGGGTGCAACGAGCAAACGATACCATAAACGTTCGTCGGTCTCCATTTCTTCTTAAGCGCCATCGTTTTATCCCCTTCTTCTCAATTTCAATCTACAATCGACCAAGAAAGAAACCAAACGGGAATTTTCATTTTATTTCTGTCAATTCTAATCAATTCAGTCACACACACATGGAACGATAGAATTTTTTTTTTTTCTTTTAACTTTTCTGTCAAAAATCGATCACTATTGAAGACTCGACGAAATCAAATCAATTTATTAGCCGAAATTATTATCTGATTTTAAAATTGAATTCATTGGGAAACATAATAAATAGTATTAGTTAAATTGAGCTAACTTTCATTCTCAAGAGGCCTATATTTTTGTTCCCTTTGCTTCTTTTAAGAACAATTAATGTTGTAACAGTCGTGTTGTTCAAAGTGAGAAAATGTTCGGTGACTTATGGTCAGGAATGTATCTAGAGGTTTCGGAAACATAATCGTAAGTACCTTTCACAAGCAGTAAATTTAATTTATCGATACAATGGCAGAAACATTCGAAAGTATAAAACGGAGATTCCTCGAATCAAAAGACACGCATATATTATGGTCCGTAATCACTTGCGCTGGCAGCTGATTGCGGACCATAACGAGTGACCAAACCGTATACAATAATTTGTCGCTTTCTTTTTGAACTCGCCGGTATGATATCGTTGGATAGAAATTATTGAAAAGTAATACACTTATTATTTATTACTTCTCAATAATTTTGCCTGGGTTATACTTCAGTATATTTAAAGCTGAGAAAATATTGCAATCTTGGGATAAAAAATTCTTGGCACGTCATTCCAGCGCAAGAGGTTGAGGATTGACGTGCATGAAGAACACGGATTTCCAGTTTTCCTCGACACACGGTTTCACGTCGATATTTCGAAACGCTCGTTGAAAACAGCGATCTCCTGGCAAACAGATTCGATCCAGACGATTCGAAGTATCGCGTCGTCTCCTTCCCTTTCGAGACGCGGCTCCCTTATATTCTGTGAAAACAGCCCTCTCCTCGGTCCTCACCTCCCGCGCGCTCTGTCTTCGTCCTCTTTCTACTTAGCGGTCCGCGCGGTCTCGCTCTTTCACCCTCTTGGCCCCTTGTCTCATTCTCTCTCCGACTTTCTGTCGTCGACGGCTTTTGTCTCGGCGGTGCGCATTGATTTCTGGGGCCAACTTCGCTTCGTTGCCGGCGTCGTTAAATTATAATCGCGAAACACCCGGCTCTGAAGTTGCAGACAAAGCCGCCCGTGGCAGAGGACACGGGCTGCAGGGTAGGACGGGCACGGGCGAGAGACAGAGCATTCCGTTGGAAGGAACAGAGGAGTCTACGCGGAGGGTACGCAAGTCCTGGCGTCGGAGATACCTCGAAGAACTTCGGGGCACGTCGTCTCGTTGCATCTCGCCGCGCAACTGCCTCAAAGCGACCGGTTTCGAACACCTTCCCCCCTCCCCTCCCCCCCAACCCCTTCTGTCATTACCGCTGTTTCATCCACCTTTTCGTCTTTCACCTCCAACTGGAACTCGCGAAGGATAAACGAGCATCCTTCTGGGTCAAATGTCTCGCTTCGAGCAGGTCGTCGATCATCTCCAGCTTCACCGTAGTTCACCCACGAAGTTTCGAGCACGTTTTATTTTCCAATGAAGCGACTTTGTGTGGGTATATATATGTATCCTTCGAATTCGAAATTTTACATTTCATTAAGAGAATGTAACTGTCTACATTTGATATGATCGCTACTCGAAAAGTGCATGCTTATTGCCCTTTCAATTCATCCTCGAGAGTCGTATAGTTAGTATCAATAGCAATGAATGTTATGTTGTAAAAATTCAGGATATTTAATTTTCGAGAAGTCGTCGTTATTTCTTTCGAACCGTCGTGTCATCGGCCTCGAATGCGTCAACAGAAACGTGTCTACTTAACGATAACAGTGCAGCATTGACAATTGACTGCGTCGTTTCAACAGTGGTATAAAGGTTTCGTCGATCAGATGAAAAGATATAAGTGTCGTTTGTGTGAAGCTAGCAGGCATTTATTACTGGAAACACGTAGGTTCCATTTTGTTATGTAATTTCGTCCTCCTCGGAACGCTCGCAAATTCTTCCGGAATAAAATACTCTTCTCCAAAGAATGAATTGCACGAAGAAATTACACTCGAAGAATTGCAAAATCCAAAAGTCCATGTTTCTAATAATGGTTTGTTAACCTTTACAAATCGGTGTCGGCGTTCGAGTCACTCTCTCGGCTTCCCATTAAATTTTCCCGGTTCAAGGGTTGAAATACGAGGTTGACCTCGCGCGGTTGACACGAGCATAAGGCGCTCGACCACTCAAATTCCCATGGTAAGTCGAGTTGAGTCGTGGCGGAAGAAAGCTAGCGAACTGGGCGGAAGGGGGTGAGGGAGGTAGAGGGTGCGACAGTCAGCGAAATCCCGACGTTCACCCTCTTCTCAAGGGGTTGCTTCTCCTCCTCCTCGCTTTTGTACAAGTTGCCTTAAATAAATGAAACTTCTACCATGCCACGCAAGAACAGCCGGCACAGGCATATAAATTCTCTCGCTTCGTAATTTCAAACTCAAACACCAGCGGGGGCCGGTTCACCCTATTTGCGTCTCTCCGTTCTGCTCGCGTCTTGCCGTTTCATCCGTGCGACGCCAGGAGGACCAAGGGAGAAGGGTATCGAAAGACGACTGAGATTTCCTTGGGCGAGAATCAATGACGATAATTATCACCTGGAAACTCGATTAGTATCCTACCTACATACTTTCCTCTTCGTGTCTTCGTTCATTTATATATTTTTTTTGTATAATTCTGGAAGACGATGTCTCTTCTTATCTCGAAGTACTTCTTTAAAATTCGAAGTAATAAATAATAATTGGTAATGTAATACTGATTGGCGAAATTTTCTAAATTGAGGACCAATCACGACGATTATCGCCTTGAAAATTGGTTATTATTTTCATTTGTCTTCATTATTAGCATCTGTTTCTTTCGAGGAATTAAAGGATTCTAGAAGATGAAATTCAAAATTCTGTTTTACTTAGGACACACAATAAAATTTCAATTTTCGCACGCTATTGATTGAAAGTAAAATCACACATTGAGTCCTGGAACTTTTTAAACTGCGTAGAATCGTTCAGATTTGTAAAATCTGAATTTTAGAGGAAAGAGAAGCGTCACTTTTAATTCCTAGTTTTACCTAGTTGAAGAGTGTTCTACAATTTTTCTCCACGATGTTATAGGAGTTCGAAGATCGACAATTTTATAGTCCAGTATTTTTTAACGTGGTGTACGTATATTTATTAAAAAATATTTATTTGTTCGAGTATCCATAAATTTAGCTGTTCGACAAGAGGAAGCGATTTTTAATTAACTGTAACCGAGAACCGCTAATTACTATCAACAAATCTCTCCATATTTTTATAATACTGCAACTGACAGACGAAGAGTAGGATCTTTGATACGTGAATGTCACGCAACCTTCGTAACGTAATTACGGAATGATTAATTAAGATGTAGCGCAAGACTGATCGTCAATCGACGAGCAACGATGAGAAAATCGCGCGCGTCGCGAATCTCCCGCCCCTCCGTTAGAATCCTCGACAGTTTGAAAGGGCGCGAAGCCGGATGGCAAGGTCGATCGTAAAATTCGGCGTGCTATCCCAACCTTTCCTCCCCCCTCCGCCGCCCCGCCCTTTTGGAAATTCAACGAAGCAAGCCGAGATTCACGAGCAAGGGCCGCGTGCTCTTTCCACAATGGCATAAATTCATGGTGAGGCCTCTTTCGTCGGCGAGGCACACCACCCACCCACCCACCCACTCACGTCTTCCTCGGCAAAAGCTATCCACCCGCGGCCTCCGTTTTCTCTCCTCCTGCTGCTCCTTGCAGTAATTTCGCAAGCCAGCCCCGCCTAATCTCGTCCTAAAATCTAATTCCGCCAACAATTTCTAAGCCGGTCCATTAAAATTCTAAGCACAGTGCCGCGGCGCGCTGAGAAGAGGGAGTAAACCTGGTGGTGGAGTAGTACCCGGTAGGGTGGTTGCCGAGGCTGCGGGGTGGTTGCGCGGAGTGGAGACGCGGGAGGGTGTGGGGGTGGGAGAGAGTGAGGAAGGAGGGTGGCACGGGGTGGCTGAAACAATAAGAACGTTGCGGAGGCAGCGGTCCTCCCTCCCTCCGCCTCAACCTCTTTCCAGCCACCCTCAGCGATCCCCGCCATGCCGTAAGAACGCCGTAAAAGCTCGCCTCCGCGCGCTTTCATTGGCTGAGCCGGCGCCCAACGAGCGAGATATCGCGCAAATAGCGACGACGAAACGACGGGCCACGAGCACACCATCGGGAGAGAGAGAAAGAGAGAGATCCGAGGGAAACAGCTGGATTCGTGGCGAGCGGGAGAGAGAGAGGCGAACACCGGCCGGAGAACACGGCATATAAGCATTCACGGTGCAGCCACAGTAAAGGACGCTTTTCATTGAGCCGTCTTATTGTGCCGGTCCCGCTCAAGTTTCCAACGACGTTAGCGGCTCTGTTTGGCTACGTCCGCTGTTTTCCTTTCCTTAGCTTTCCGGGCGCAGCATCCACCTTTGCCTCTTCCCATCTCTTCCTCCTTCCCTCGGTTTGCTCCTTCCTTCGTTCGAGGGAAGTTTCTTGGGCATTTCTTCCTTTTGCCAGGTTGTTAGCTTTCGTTCAATTCATTCACCCATCGACCTGTGGGTGTTCCTTGACAACGTTCAATGCAAAGTAAAGCTGGTTCCGTGATTGGAAAAAAAACGCCTGATTCCTCTTTCTAATTGCTCTATTAGACATATTTTATTGGCTGATCGCGTGCAAAGTGATTCTTTTGAACGTTACATTGTTTAACCTCTTGCGCTGGAACAACGTGCCACGCACGTTGAGAAACTTTTGTTCCAAATTGCAACGTTTTCTCAGTTTCAAGTCCATTTAAATGTAATCGAGGCAAAACAAATGATAAGTTTGTTGCTTCTTGATAATTTCTGCCTAGTGATATCATACCGACGGGTTCGAAAGTAAAAGAAAGTGACGAATCATTGTACACGGTTCGGTCACTCGTTGTGGTCCGCGAACCAGTTGCTAGCGCAACGGGTTAAGAAACGAATCAGCCGATAGAAACTATCGTACAGGATCGTACGATATTACAAATCATAAATTGATCAAATGGCAGCTACAAACTGTCGATAAAAAGTGTAAGGTGCTGAGAAAACATGAAAGGATGGAAATAACATTAACTATGTACAACGTCTGAAAGACGGAACCGTCAAGAGAGGAGAGCCAGTGGAGCACGGTGCAGGTAGTAACGGGTCGAAGAACTCGCGGAGGAATCGGCAGCTGGGATCCAGGATGATAAATGGATGGCGCCCAGAATGGAAACGTACGATCGGTCCGAGGCGTTTCTTTTCATAAATCAATTTCTCGATCAACCGGCGCGAGACATATACGCGCGTAGTCGTGCCATTATTGGCAATAACAGTGTTACGGCAGCCCATCCAGCCAGCCAGAGGCCTTTCTCTCCTCGTCTCTCTTTCTCTCTCTCTCTCTCTCTCTCTCTCTCTCGTCTGGAGGTGCGCGCTCTCGCAGCACACCGGGGGCTCTCTCTATCTCGACGGAGCCGGCTCCGCGGCAGTCTCCTCGCTCTCTCGTGGCGAAACTCAATTCCCCAGGCCGAGGCAGAACGGAGAGGGTGCGCGCACACTTTGCTTGCTCCCGCTACACAAGACGAAATTTCATTCCCGCCCGCGCCCATCCTGTGCCCGGTAATTGTGCACGTGAAGCAACCTGAAACCTGCATTTGCCCTGTAGGTTCGCAAAGGAGCTCACCTCCCCTATCTACGTCGTCCGGGTCGTCGGGCCGCTTGCCCTCAAGACGTTATCCCTCGCTATCGAGATTCCCTGCTCGCGAGGCGAAAATTCCCCTTTTCCTACCCTTCTTATTCCCCGCTCGCGAATGCATCCTTACAATGTCGCACTCGCGATATACATATTTTCGCGGTATTCGTAGTTTATTCACATTCAGCTCTTTACGAATTTTTAGTATCATGTCTTTCAACGTCAGAAAGATTCTGCCAATTTGACGAGGTCAATGTTCCTATTTTTCTGCGCACGATTTTCAAACTTGTTGCTTGTGGAAAAATGAGAACATGCTTCTCGTGTTTCAGAGTTTGAGACTTTTGGCTAACCGATTTCGAATAGTCGCCTTTTCGAGTAGTTCGTGTACTCGTTCAATTTAAGTGGAGATTGAAGACTAACATTGAAAGACGCGTAACGCTGAATATGCGTATAATATACAGAGATACGTACGAATACTAAAAGACGTAAAACAAAACGTGTTAACGCGTTAACAACTCGGATCGTCAGTTCCCCGATACACGTTTCACGTGGCACGTGTACACGTGTGTTTCACTGTGTACACGTTCGAAACCGCGATCTCCAGCCTCAAGTTGAGTGCCAGTAGAAACGTACCGTCATGGTCAGACGCGCGATGGTAGAAGCTCCGCGGTTTCCAAGCACGCGGGGCATTTTCTTCGCGCAACGAACCGATAATTATCGTCCGTGGTCCGAAGAAGCGAAACGAAGAGGTAAGAAGCTTCTGGTGTCGTTTGTAGCAAAAGCTCGGGGGGGGGAGGGGGAGGAGAGGAGATGGTGGTGGCATTCGGAAGAACAGACGGAGGCGGGGGAAGAAGGTTGTGGGCACAGGAACCGTGGGGTCGAGGATGGTTGCGGATGGTGGCGAAGAAGAGGTGTGCTCGGGTGGAAGCTCCCTCATTCCCGGCTGGAGACTTAGAGTTGGTAATTAAATACAAGGAACCTTGCCTCGCCTCGTCTCGCATGGAGTCAGCTCGTGCTCGCCGTCTCTCTTTCCCGCGCCGACCCCCTCACCTTCTTGCATCTCCCTTTCGGTATGCCCGGAATACAGAGAGGGCTGTATTTAATTCGAGACTTCATTCGATTTACTTCGAGTCGCGGATTAGGCGCTGTCGAACTTGGAGCAAACGACCGGCTCACGCCATCGCGTCGCCGCGATTGCCGGGTAACGACATCAACATCCATCAGGTCCTGACGGCAAAGGGCTGTTCCCTTTGAATTTTCCAAATTTTCGTTCGACAACGAAAGCCTCTATCCTTGCCCCGTTCTTTTGCGGCGAATTGTTTTACTCTTGTGATGAAATGAAATTCAATTACACGTTTACAACGCTGTTCATATTCTTTGGAAATACTTCTCTCTTTTGAACGTGAAATTTCACAAACAGCGAGTCGACGAAAGGATTCGCGAAAGACGAGAGACAGTGATAACAATTAAGTTAAGAATTCACTCCTCCGGGAGTGAGAAGCGAGAAAGATCGAACGAAGATCAAGATCCACGAAGAAATTTCAACGACGCGGGTGAAAACCAAGACCGTTGGCGCGCGGACGAATAAATTTTTCACGCGACGCCGGTTGAACTTTCGTCGCGTTCAGATTCTCTCGCATTAATAATCTTCTCAAGGAGGCATTAATAATTTTTCGCGCGTCTTTCGAGTGGGTCGCCTGAACCGGGGTGAAAATTAGGCGGCAGGTCGAGTGACATCAAAGAGCTCTCTGCCGGAGGCAGCAAAGAAGGCTTCCTGCCCCTTTTCATCCCTTAAATCCCACCCGAGTGGTATTTGCCGGAGCGACCCAGCCTCCCTCGCTTTCCATCATTAGCGTGCAAGAAAGAGAGAGAGAGAGAGAAAGAGTGAGAGAGAGTGAGCGAGAGAAAGCCGAGGAGATGGAGAGTAAGAAAGGAGCGAAGCTCGACGGTATCTCCTTTCCCCTCTTCGTCTGCCGGAGCCTTGCCGTTCTCTCTCGCTCTCTCTCTTTCTCTCTCTCGTCCCGGCGAACGCCGGTTCTCTGGTCCTGGGCTTCGCGCAAATATCGCCTTTCATATTCCTTCGAAGGAGCAGAAAATCGTTACGGTGCCTTTTGCGCGCGCGCTACGGGAAATACCTAGCTCCTACGTTCCTTTTCCTCCGCATCGAACCTCGCATCGTTTCGTCTCGGGCCACGGACAGAGAGAGAGAGAGAGAGAGAGAGAAAGAGAGAGAGAGAAAGAGAGAGTCTCGGCGAGGGTGTAAGTAAGTAAAGTCTCTCTCCCTCTCTTCGCCTTTCGCTTCCACCGTTCCCGTCTCTGTCTTTTGCTATTTCTACCAGAAATGCCTCTTCGTCCAACTCGTGCATCTTTCTCTCTCTTTGTTTCTTCCCACCCTTCGTACGAGCTTTCTATTCTCTCTCTCCCTCTGTCGTTTCAACGCATGTCGTTCCCCCTCTTTCGCTACGCGATGTTCCCGCCATCCCTCCCGCTTTTAGCCACCCTCTCTCTTTCTCTCTCTCGTTTTGTCGCCGTGCGAAAGAGAGAGAGCCGCGACGACGAAAACCCTCGACGGGGCTGCAGAACCGCTGGAGCCCGCTATTAACCCGCTCCTTTCCCTTCTGCTCCACCCGCCGCTACACCGCCAGCCACCCTCTTTTCTCCTGCCGCGTTTCGTCTAAGCGCGAACAAAGATGGCGGAAAACTAAACAACTAGGCGAGGGCGCAAGGAACAACTTCCTTTCTCGCTTCCTCTTTCGCCCTTTTATCGCGACGAATTTCATCTCCCTCCCTCTCCCCTCCCCCGTTTCGGTCCTCCTGTCGTTGCTGCTACGCGATACCAACGAGGGAACGCGACCCTTTCTGTCGACTTTCTACGATGACCCCTTGCCGACGCTGCGAGCAATGACCAAGAGATCTTGTTGCGGTTATTCCCGGCACGGTCGTGCGACGAAGTACTTTTTTTTTAGGGATTGAAAAAGTCGGTCAAACGAAAGAAGAATGTCTCGAGCTAACTGTTTCCTCAATTTGTTTTCTATGTGACTCGCAACATCTGTATATCTATATATCTGTGTTAGAAATTTTTAGTTTTTATATCGTTTATTATCTCATTGACAAAATAATTCATGAAATACTTGTCTCTGCACCCTCGTTAAATTCCAAGTACAACAAAGAGTTTCCACTTCCGACGCGGATTCTTTTATTTCTCGGTCACCCAATTTCACTTCTGATTGAACAGAAACGTCCTCTCTCTAGCGAGAGTCATCGTAGACGAATCAATTTTTCACGGGGGATAAAACGCAATGGCAGTACTGATTAAAATTTAGTTGGCGCGAAAGAAGTTCCGCATGATGAAGAATTCATTCTTCCATTCTTGGAGGAATTCTCGGTCACCTAATGCTCTTCCTGATTGAACGGAAACGCTCTGCTTTCTCTCTCTCTCTCTCTCTGAGCAAATGAGGATCCCGTTTCGATGGATCAATTTTTGACGAAGGATAAAGCAGAAAGACTCTTAGTTCCTATAAATGATAAAGAAAACATCCCGAGCACCCAATTTCCTTCCTAATTAAACAAAAACTTTCTACTCCCGTTTCTCGGTCAATTTTTCACGAAGAACAGAGTGGAAAGGCGACGGGGTCCGGGCGAGCGCGTGTCTCGGCGGCCTCGTGAAGAACGACACCGGACGCTGGACTTCGGGCCTGAATAAACGATGCTTAATCTTCATATCAGAAAAGCGGGCGAAGCGAGCGGCGGCGCGCGCCAGAAAGAGGATACCCCCCCCAGTCGCGTTGGTGGATCGGCACACACGTACACGCAGATAGAAGTAAGCGGCGAAAGAGAGACGGCGAAACGGTTTGGCTTGTAGGGTATAGACCGGTTCGGGAGGGGCGGGAGGGGGAGGGGGTGGCGAGGTTAGGGGCGCCCAGGAAATTTCTAGAAACTTCAGGTTTAGCAATTAACGTCAGAAATTAACGACGCCCGCCTGCCTCGAGCGCAAAGCGCCGGAGAAATTAGTCTCGGAAATTCTCGTAAAATTTCTCGTTCGCTCGCGGGCGCCAACCACCCACTTCTGCACCCCTTTTCCTCCTCTCTCTCGCTCTCCCTCTTTACTCTCTATTTCTCTCTCTCTCTCTCGCGCGCGCACACATACACACACACACACGCCCCCGCCTCCTGTGCCCCGGCGAAGGTAACATGGCGTCAGCAGTCGAGGCGAGCGGTAACTTTCCGGAAATTTTCATTAAGCCTGACAGTAATGACGTCATCAGTCAGTCGGCCCGACCTCATTTGGAATCGTTCGCACTCTCGAAGCCATCTCGCGCTCTCGGCCTCCGACTCTGACTCAACGGGAATATCCTTTCTTCGTCCGCGGATTGCCGCCTCCTTCGCGGATTTATTTCCTGATCGAGTTCGATCGGTGGACGATTGCGACTTGTCGTTGTTATTTAACGAGAATCGTTGCGAGTATGCATCGCAGTTTGACTTTACCTTTAGTTTCAGAGGATTTTTAAGCTATTTTCATATAGATGGACGAGTTTTAATTGTCGGTTTTGACAAAGCTCGCGGCTTTCGATAACATATAGTTATAAAGAGTTTGATATGTCGCGATTAAAATTCAACGTTCAAAAGTGTATGGAGAAACAAGTATGATCTGCTTGTTTCGAATTTTCCCACGTTTTCGAACTGCTTGCGTGTACTTCTTCGGAAGCCTCACTCTCGGGGACTACTCGAAAATATAGAACCAGTATACAGGAAACGAGTACATCGCGGGTGTACTCGCTGAAACATTGAGACACGAATAACCACTCGTTGCTCCACATTAAAATATAAATTCGAGCCTTGCGCGAAAGTAAGGAACCCAGGGGCATTCCTCTCGCTCGCCAGTGACCGGGAATTAATTCCCTCTCGAAGAAACCCACCTCGGCTACCAGCCGAGCGTTATCGCCCGTGGTCACGCGACACGAGTTCCGGGTTTGCAACGATCCACCCTCTTCTGTTTGTCCTTCGATTATCCAAGACAATGGGGAAAGAAGACCGGCGAAGAAGGTTCTCCAACAGGTCGCTTTAGAGCAGGACAGGTCGGTCCGGTTCGCGGAAGAATCGATCCTTTTCGGTAGCTATCGGCCGGTGCCGGGCGAACGACATATCCGTTTTCCCAAGTAATCTCGCGGCGCTTCGGGCGATTCTCAAACAATTCTATACATCTCCCGAGTGTCGGAAGTGGCTGGAGAGTGGCAAGGATAGCGAGAGAAGTACAGAAAGAGAGAGAGAGAGAGAAGCATAGAAAGAGCAAGAGAGAAGAGAACAAGAGAAAGCGTGTGCAAGAAGCGTCGGATGAAAGGGGAAGGAAGATCTATAGAAAGGCGAGGGTAGGTGAAACAGACAATACACCTTCGCGGTGGGTGGCTTATCTAAGAGTCCATGGCGTAGCCCCGGGGGTGCAGTAATAACCGGGAGGGCGGGCTGATACCGGGCTAAGAAATGATAACGGCACTCGCAAGCCAGCCACCATTTTCGAGTTATATTGCCTCGAAAGCCAGAAGCGGCAGAGAGGAGAGAGAGAGAGAGAGAAGATAGAAGCGAAGGAGAAAGAGAGAGCTAGCTCAGCTACCACCTACAAACCTTACTCCTTCCCCCCCCCCTCCCCCTCCCCCTCCGTCTCTTCTCTCCCAGACCCTCTTCTCGCATCCAGTCCTCTCTTGGATGGTTCGTCCTCCTCTTCTGGTACACCTTTCTCGTACCTATAACCTCGGTAGTCGTTGCTGCCGGTATCTGCCGCTATCTGGGCCCACACTTCTCCCCGTACACATGTATATATATATATATATAAATACATATATGTATATACACATACGTACGAACCGGTACCACCTATTCGGCCGCCTGGAGAAACGTTTCGCCTTCGAGTAGCAACGTTCGTCGTTCCGATTCAACCTCTCGACTCACCCCCTCGGGGGAATAACGGAGCCAGAGATACATCGGTTCCGATGCAACCGCGATATTCGATTCCTTCGTGCGACCCATGAATTTTCAGCTAGTTGCATCTTCGATGGAGCCCATGGGTATTGCATCCTCTGTAATCACCGATACGCGATAGCCGGTGTACTGGCTAAAAATGGCCCCCATTTAGGGAGGACAACCTCCCCCGTGCTAGTCCTGTCGTTCCTGCTGGCACTACCGTTTACTGCTTCTTGGACCGGATGTCGAGCGACAATGGTCCGATCGCCGGTCGAGATTTCCACTTCCAGGAAGTTGTTGCCTTCTCCGTGCGCTATTATCCATTTGAAATAGCGGTAACGTAGCGCTGGTTGGATATCGTCGGCGAAAGTGGCTTCGAACCACGCACCCAGGTTTTCGTTTACAGCGATAGAGACGAGACAAGTCCGATTGTTAGGATAGTCTTTTTATCGTTGATTTCGAATCTTTTTCAAAAATCTACGTTCGAGACTCGACTCATTTCTCGTCCTTAAAATTTACATTTAATCTCCGGGGAGGAAGGAACAGAGAACCAAGCCTCGAGCCAAGCGAGAAGAGCGAAGGCAAGGCACGAACGCAATCACGGTAAAATCAGAGATAATCGTCCGAGTGGGAGAGAGGAATCTGGGTCGGGTGGCTCGTGGCAGCCAGCGGATGGTGTGTAAAAAGAGAAGAAAATTAGGGTGTCGTGGGAGATGGCAGAGCAAAGAGGGCGAAGAGAGGAAAAAAGAGGAGAGAAGAGAGAGAGAAAAAAGAGAAGAGGAAGAGAGTGTGGCTCGCGTGTAACCGGTGGAAAGGATCACGGGATGGGAAGAGGGTCCGCGCTCAATTTACCGGCCGCGGAAAAAAGGAACGCCAGGAAAAGACGGGAAACAGCTTAACGGGGTTAAAACCACCCCTTCGGGAGCTCACGAGAGAGAGAGGAGGTAGGAGGTAAAAAAGCTAAGCGGCGTTTTATAGACCCAACAAGCAACCCGCGTATACCGAGCCGGGTGCCAACCCCCGTTTTTACACCCTCGTTGGAAATTAGAGGCTTTTTGTGCTAAATATACCCTCCCACCACCAACTCCTCTTCCTTCTTCTCTTCCTTCTCTCTTTCTCGTTTCCTCTTCCGGCAACCGGGGTCCGGCACCAGTGAATCTCACATTAATTTCAACTCGCACGCGAATCTGACCACGCCGCAAATTACTGGCCGACACTCTTTTTAATTGTCTCCTAGTGAAAGACTGGCTTTATAGGCGATAACCGGTGGGGGAGGATAGGCCTTTCTTTTTTCTTTTTCACTGGTTTTTCATTGCCATTATCTTTGTCCACTCTCTTCTTCGTATCCGCGTGTCCCTGGTTAACTTACGACACCTGGATTCACAAAGGACTTTCTTTTTTTTTCACGAGTTCAAGGTAAATAAAAAGAAATTATCAACGAAGTTGTTTATATTAGAAATTTAGAGAGAATGTTAGAGAAATTAATTCGTTAGAAATATTAACAATTGTTAATTTCTTTCTACATTTCAGTGCAAATGCAGTTGATCAGCGATTCATATAGCACATGAAACGTAATTTCTCTAATTTTTCTAAAAATATTATAGTTTTGAAACACACGTGAGAAAAAAAAATGTGTAATATATGATAAATGTACAACTCCATTGTGCCGCGTCTTTGAAAAGCAAGAGATCACGGACGATTCATTTTGCAAGCGATTTCATTTAGTTTCGAAACGCGGTGAAGATTTAAGAACCGTGACAAACGAGAGGAGGCACGGTGAGGGCCGTTTGAGAATCTCGTCGGCGGGTCTAAGTGAAAATAAAACGCTCGAGCTGCCGGTTAAGAGGGTGTGAAACGAGGGTGGCATTTCTCTCACATAAATTAGCCCGCGGCGGTAAAATGCAAAACATTCGTTCAAACCGCAGTTCAACACGGACGAGATTGGTCACGTCCCGACTTTGTCTGTACGAATTCGCTGGAGGGTGAGCTCATCCCTCTCCTGTCCTGCTTCTTGATCCTCGACTCGATCCGCGATCGCACGAATATCACTGTTTCTTCTTTCTGACCTCAAACAAACATTTTGCTCTTAATTTAATTCGATTAATCGCTGAGAAACGAAACTTTCTCATGAATTCGAAACGTGTTGTTGGAAACATTTACGAGAAACTTGTTGCTACAGACATGGATAAAAATACATGGCGTGAAATATCTTCAGTTTTGTTAACCTCTTGCGCTAGTAACTAGGTCACGGACCATAACGAGTGACCGTATATATTAATTCGTCTTTTTTTTTTTAATTCATCGGTACATCACTGGATAGAAATTACTAAGAAGTAATAAATTTATTATTTTTTTTGCCTGGATTATATTTCGATATACTTAAAATTGAGAAAATTGCAATTTTGAGTCAAATATTCTCGACGTGCGTGACACATCATTCCAGTGCAAGAGGTTAATAAACGTAAGAAATTGCACGAACGTTCGCGGTCCAGTGGTTTGTTAAAATATCGCCTTGAAATATCTGTCGGCCGGAAATGTTTGCACAAATTTGGAGCTATAGTATCCTAAACTTTTACCTTAATTTCAATGTTTTCAATTAAAATAAAAATATTTCTATTAAAAAGAAGAAGATCATCGCGAAGAGTGCTCGATCACGCACGTTACCGATCGGAAGGACTGGAAAAATCATCTTAGAGGACGATTGGTTCTTTTCACAGTCAGTGTGCGACCAGTTGCTGGAAGTACGAGATTAATAGACGAACAAATTAGCGCAAAGTTTGGGCAGCAGCCCCGCGTGCACCCGCGCCACTAATCCCGTGCATTAAAAGTTAACATGGGGCTGGCTGGCGTGGCCTGTGTGTGTCCTCCTGGCATTAGATTTCTGAGTTTCCCCAGTCGAGTTAGGGCAACACCAGATCTGCGTTTCAACTGAAAACTACGTTAGGGACAGATTCGAACCGATCTCCCGGCCAGTGGTCCACTGTGTATCTATGCGGCCGGCTGCAGCCGAACACCCTTTGGCGTCGGAAGTGTTGGCCAACTCGGAGGAAACCGTCTGGCTGATGAAAAATTTCCTCTTCTCCCTTGCCACTGGGACCTTTCCGTCATCACTCTTTAGGCGATTGAACACTTGCAGAAGCTTTTTAATTGCGGCGAATAAATTTCGCAAGTGGTAGCAAGAGAAAAATTTAAACGTTTCTTTCTTCTTTTTTAGAGCGCTTGCTTCGCCTGATTAATGACGAACTATTCCACTGTCCACCGTGGAAATTTAATTATATTTTCGTCGAACAGACTAATTGATGGAAAATTGTTCTATGATTCTTTTAAAATAATATAATTTTATAAAATAATAAAATTCTTTTAAAATAATATAATAATAATTAAAATTCTCTGATTCTTTTCTTTCTACGACTAGTAAAACCTTTCAAAATCAGTAGAAGTTTTTTTTTTATAATAAATAAAATGAATTTTCATAATTAGAAAAATTAGTGAAAAAATTTCTTCTTACAATGATTACTTCGTTTATTTAATGATAGTTTGTTCTACTGTTCGTAGAAGTTTGATTGGATTTTTGTCGAAATTCGATAAAATTGGCTAGCTTCTTCGCTCCATTCCATTCTCCATTACTAATTGTTCAATAGTTTCAATAATATTCACTCGTAACAACAAATTTTTATAATTAATATGTGGTGCGAAATAAAATTTTTACTTTGTCCGATAAACAACAGTTTGTTCTACTGTCCATAGAAATTGGACCAATTTCTTCCACAAATCCTTTCATCCTTCATCAAAGAAACTATTTATGGTCACTAATCAATTCATTGTTAACAAGAAACTATGATAATTAACACAAAGAGCAATTCTTCTCTTTTCTTGAGAATAATTTCTCCGTCCGATAAATAACAGTTTGTTCTACTGTCCGTAGAAATTCAATTAATTTCTTCAGAAAATTTCTCATCTCCTCGTTCAGGAGCCCATTCTTTCTTACTAGTCGCTAAATAGATCATATAAATTTCATATTATTGCTAGAACGAGAAATGAGATGAACAATCTCAAGATTTTCACTTCGTCTGAGTAATAACGGTATATTCCACTGTCCGCAAGCATCCAATTGCATTTTAACGTTTCGACGTGATATACAAAGGATTTCCCTTCTCTTCGTGTTTATTAGCCGGACTGTATATCGGAGAGGGATCTTTAAAATTATAAATTGAACAGGGTAGAACCGTAGCCAGCAGTTCGCTCCACGCGCGATATTAATTCTGCGCGTTATCTAAGGTGGCGGCCGCCATTGTAACCGAGTATCCCGGACCGCGCTGGGGGTGAGTAAGAAACTACCCCCAACATTAATCAACCGTCATCTTTGCAGGAAACCGAGCGTTCTCCTATCGCCTTCCCTCGCGTGTTTTTAGCCCCCTTAATAATTCCCGGGTTCGTTAAATCTTTGAACAGCCCCGAAGAACCATTTCTCCTATTTTCGTAATAATCGTTGTTCGTAATATTTCATTGCAATTCTTAAATTTGTCAGCGAGACTTCTTTGTCGAATGAGGCTAATTATATCGAACGAGTGAGATATCGAGAGTGACTCGCAGTGACCTTCTATCGTTTAGAGAAACCGGTGACCTTGACGTTCTCCAACAACAAGGCAAAACTTCAGGAGTTTAGACAATGTCTCCAGAAGGGGATGAACTTAATTCCAAAGGGAGAAGGGTTAGCGTGGAGCGCAAGCGAGGACGTGTAATACTCGCGAGGAGAGAGATCTTTAATTTTGCGATCATGTGGCAGGCAACGGGACGTTTATCTCATAAATTCCGTACAGTCATCACACCTGTTACGGTGTGTGAAAGGTGATATTTTATTCAGAATAAAAAATTACGATTTAGAAACCCCTGAAAAGCTTCTAGTCAATATTTTATGCGAATAATATTCGTTTTTCAAGCGACAAATTACTCATTCATCGGATATAGATGACATAAAATTCGAGGAAAATTTTAGAAACAAGTGTACTTTCTTCTATTTTTCAATTTATGGAGTTGATCGGTGTGGCTTCTGAATAATTCATACAGGTGCACATCCCCAGAAATCTTTTTCGAAATTGGAGAAATGAAAGAGTACTGTCGTCCATAGTAAATGCATATCAAAATATCGAGAACTAATATCAAAATACCGAGAACGATCAATTAAAAATTCTCCATCGTCCTAATTTTACTAGACCACACTTAATCAGTCCATGTTTCAGGTTGTCACGCAACTGCTTCATCCAACGCATCTCGGATTCCCGCTGCACGCTTGACAAAAGCAACCGTGTGCGTTCCCTAAAACGCGAAGCTTCCTGGAAAGGAGATCGATTCTCGATCACGGTGGGCAGAGACACGTCGATCATCCCTACTTCGTCCCCGGTGGTAGCAGCGGATCGTCTGGTCCGGGGGAGGTTGAGGACGATACAGAGAAGGAAACAAGAGGAAGTAAGAGATGGTTTGAATAATGACTCGGTTGGCACGTGGTGGGATGGGGTTTGCCAGTCGACGGTGCGCCATCTTGCCTCGGCTCTCTACTTATAATTATTGATGTGGCCCGAACTTTATATAAACTCGAAACTCGTCTCCCTCGCACCGTCGGTTCGCCACCACCACCGCCACCCACTACCACCACGAACGACGACTACGACGACGGCGGCGGCGGCAACGACGACGACGACGACGACGACGACGACGACGATGACGACGACGACGACGACGACGACGAGGAAGAGGACGACGAGGAGCACCAGCACCGGCACCAGCATCAGAGCAGGCACGGAACCATCTCCACGTAGCACGGAGTAGAAACCACCCCCCTGAGCCCCGGCCGCCCCCCTCGCTACCCCCCGGCCCACCTCCTCTTTCGGCTCTCCAACCAGGCGGCAGGAGGAAATTGTTGGAGTTTTCAAAGTCTGACGTGCAGGATATTATGAACGAGGGTATGGCGTCGTCGAGGAGGTGGAGAAGGTGGTGGAGTAGTAACTACGAACGAGGGGGGGCGGCGGTGGCGGCGGCAGCGGCTCGGGAGGGACGACCGGGGGATGTGCAGCGGCGAGAAGGTGGGAGGGAGAGAGGGTAGTTGGCGAGGTGGAGCGGAGGTACCCAGGCAAAACTACCCGCCTCGGCTCACTCTTCTGCCTCCAGAGCCACCCACCAGCCCATTCGTCTAGCTTAAACTATATTCCGACCTAACCTCCCGCATAGGTACCTTCCTTCTACCCAAGCCCTCTACCCACTCTACCCACTACCATCTGACAGCCGGCCAATACTTGCCGGATGCACCCGATACCTAGCCGTTCGCCGGCTTTTCTGCCCCCGCACGTTTGTTATATTAACGCCGACCGTCTCCTGATTTTTCTTCCTCTGTCTGCTGATATTCGGAATTGTTGGCAACCGGGGATTGAATTTATTGAGGTAGGTCTCTCTGAAAGTTGTTCTTGGATTCCCTTGGCTCAATCGTTGAACTTGTTCGAATATTTCCTTTAACCCTCTGTCACGTAACTTGAAAGTGAATACACGTTGCACTTCGCGAATACATCACTAAAAAAAAAGCATCGGATGAATGAATTGACCGTTGATTGTCAGGTTTTCCATCGAAGTAAATGGCTGTAATTTCTCTGTATTTTATATATTTTTTACATTTACAAGAGAAGATTGTCAATTGCTTCTAGCTACTTACTCACATAACGAAAACAGGAAACTTTGTCCGACAAACGCTGAAAGTCTCGCAACAATTGATGATTCTTTCAACCAAAAGTTGGCCACGAATAAATAAGATCTTTCTTCTTTCTGTTTTTCTTTTGGATGTGTGTATTATTTTCTTTTTTCTTAGATTTCTGAAGTCATCTTCTCGATAGAGAGACGACTTGGAAAAAAGTTTCAGGTACGATAAGCGACTCGGTTTCGCGACGAGGTTGGAATATAGCCGAAGCACGTGTACGAGTATATTGTAAAGGGGTGGGTGGTTAGGTGAGTGCACATATATCTATATAGTGTCTACAGGGGGTAGAAGTATAAGCTTTCCTCTCGCAAATGAGGTAATATATATACAAAAGCTAATACGACCGAAAGTTGCCAACTTGGATGAGTCTCTCCTCCGCCACCTACACCTCCTGCGCTTCGTCCTGTCTCTCCCCCCCCCCCCCCCCCCCTCTCACTCTCACTCTCTCTCTCTCTCTCTCTCTCTCTTTTGTTCCTCCGCCCAGATCCTCTAAATATTTGAAAGGATCGCGAGAATGCAGTTTATGAGTTCGTCACGCCACGCCGCTGGATACACTTCAATTTAAAGACGTGGCAGCCAGCACCATGGAAAACTGCATCCGCGCCGATATTAATATCATCCTTCGACCTCCACCGGGACCGAACCGGTGGAACCAGCTCACCCTTTAACGCCGCCGTGGGGTTCAAAGGGCCCTTAAAGTGACCATAATTAACCTGTGAGCTGACATTTTAATTTGATGTTGCAGACTACTTTGACCACAGGATGCTAGTCGATCTTCGATAATTCTGTTTCAATGGTGTTTCCTCACAAGAGACCCGACAGACGCATACATATGTACATACATATATACATACGTACGTACACCGGTTCGCGATGCACTTAAATATAATCTACGGTCCCTACTTTCGTTTCGTTTGATGCAGGTAGCGCGCCAGTGGAGAGCATTTTAAATATTCTTCGTGTGCATCACGCGCGCGTGTGTGTGTATGTGTGTGTTTCACAGACGAATGAGCAAGAGAGACTCTTTACATTGCGGGCTTCAGGGAAAATTGGAGATGCACAGTAAAGATGCAGAATAAATGAAATATCGAAAGCAAAGCACTTGTTACTAGATAGCGGAAATAAATGAGAAAAAGAAGGACTTGCTTTGGAAAAAAAGTCACGAGAACGTTTCTCCTGAAACTTGAAAGAAATTAACAGTGTAATTCAACAGCGATTCAATGTAAAATTCGAACATTAACAAACTTTCATTTCGACTTGGAACCAATCTAAAATTTATCCAATATTTAAAAAGGAAAAGAAACAACGTTTTCTCACGATACTCTCAAACGCACTTATCTTTATCGTGAATATCACTCGGCATCGCGTTAAATTCGAAACGGCCGAGGAGATTGATTTACGAAGCCGTTAACGTGTCCGATAAAATAGGATCATCAGTTTTATTGCGGCCATTCGGAAACGAGGGATTCTCACGGCGTAACCTATCTCCTCGACCATTCTCCACTTCTCTGTGCGTCTTGGATCGCGGTAACTTCAATTGGTCGTAACGAGCGCCAGTTTCCTACCGTTGGAATATTTTTGAGGGGTAGACTAAAAAGTGAGAGAGGGTGAGACAGAAAGAGAGAGAGAGTGAGAGAGAGAGAGAGAGAAAAGAGAAGAAACTCGCATATAGCGCGCCCTCCGCGATTTAATTCACTTTGATCGCGCGGACCGAGCCAACCGCGGTGTATAACAGAAACCTCGAATTCAGATCCGAAAGATAGGATTAACTAGGCTTCGCGGAATATATCGTCCGCGTTGCAGTCTGCCGGAAGCCTTCGTAGCTCTTTTAAACGACCGTTTCCTACAAATTTTTCCTGCCCTCTTCTCTACCGTGAATGGTTCCCTATTAATTTTTAAAATTCTCGTCGATCGTTCTGACGCGAGATACCGTTAAATCTGGGAATTTTAGACAATCATTGAAGCATTATTCTTCAAAGAATAATCGAAGGTAATTCATTCGTTTTACTTTGCGATTGCTTATGAAAAAAATTACTTATTTTTAGGAAGCAGTGCATCTCCTCCAAAGTTGTCTTTGCAGCGTTTTATCAATTATTCCCTAGATTCCCAGGTTTCTAACAAGTGTTTCAGTTTCCTAAAAAACTTGTCATTAATAAATTTCCTAGATCCCCCCCCCCCAAATATAAAATAAAGCAATTTTATTTTAAAATGGCAAATATATTACCAATAAAATAAAACACCATCTTGGAAATATTTTAAATTGCTAAAACGTTCTTAAAACGAGAGTCAAGTTGAAACAAGAGGATTCATGGATCAATGGAGATCGAAGAATCCGCCGTACAGTTTACAGTTTGTTGCATCAAAAACAACTGCGAGCACGGCGTTGAAAGGGAAATCCAGGCGCGGTTAGGATCTTGGAGGACTCGGCTGTATTCTCGGGGGATCTTTCGCGAGGGTGGAGAATCCAGCAGTCGATGGCTGAGGCTCGTGGCGTGCGCAACGGGCCAGCGATATTTTTCACAATCAGCGAAATGGCGGCAGCGAAGTGGAGTTAGATTGAACAAACACGAGCAATCGGTGCGCGCAAGCGATTCGCGGGCTAGGCGGGAACGAAATGGAGAGACGTTGGAATATAATCTATCCTGTTTGAGGAGAACTGGCACCGACTGCAAGTTAGAACAAACTCCCAGTGTACTCTGGGAACGTCGTAGCCGGCAACCAATCCACCGGCGCACCGTCCCCCCGTTTACCCCCCTTTTGGTCGCTCTCGTTCCATCTTCGTCTGCCGCAAGCATCCCTGAAATTAGATAAAACAACATCCACCACGGTCTATCTGGAAATGGAGATGCAGCCGGCCTCCGATTTTGTCCGACTCGAGCACGGTCGATTTTTCTTCTGAGAATATTTTTTCGATCGGAGAATGAACGTAAAAGGGGCTCGTAGGGCGATTGCTTTGGGATATTTGTTAAGCTTCGAGGGACAATTTGAGAGTAGAAAGAGAGATATGATATAATACCTAATTATATTATTCAAGTCTGTCAAAATCTTGTAACACGTGCAGCATAAAGTTGGATAATTGTAAAAGAATTGTACATTGGGAAAAACATGTGTAATAAAAATATAAAGCCGAAGAATAAAAATACAAAATAGAAGAATTATACTTGGCAATAAAATGGAAGGGAGATCAAAATTTTATTTTTTCGTCTTGATGAATTGATTTTTTTTAATCTTTCAACAACTCACTTTCCTGCTTTTTCAATTATATCACACTTGGTGGTCCGAATTTGTTCTTCAATCATTACTGTTGTTTATTCTAATTATATGAGAAATTTGCGAAGCTGACACGAACAAAATGTATGAAGTACCCAAAGTATATTGTTACAATTTAATTTATTTATACATAACTGTTATAATTTATTAGGTATGACAGTTTCTCCCTAATTAAAATTTGAATAACTCTTAAACTTCGCACTTCTCAAATATTCTCAAATTAAGAATAATAATTTAATCCTCCCTCGATCTTCATTTAACACCATTTCTCTCTAATTTAAACATCTACGTAATACAATTTTTAAGAGTAAAAAGGAAAAAAATTAGTATCATGTTGAACACTACTACATGAAGTTAAAAATAATGACGTTGAAAATAACGACTTGCAATCTCCGCAGTAAAAGAGCTTTTTAACGCGGAATTCAAAGGTTGGAAAATAAAGAGGGAGAAAATATGAAATCCCGCGATAAGAAGAGGGTTAAACAGGCTCGCGCCAGTTTGTGATAGGAAAACGAAAGGAATTCTTCTGTCGAGTAGCTGCGTATGCGCAAGCTTGTATTAATCAGACTTGGTATTAATCGTAGGAACGAAGAACGGGGAGTCGGAAGTTTATAACCTGGCATTGACAACGTCACTTTCCCTCCCATACACGGTTCTCGCCGATTAGATAATTAGATAAAGCAATATCCTGCGACAGTAAATAGAAATAGGATTGCTATAATTAGTGTAAACGCATCCGAGGCTGGTATATTTCCAGCGGAACCGATTCCCTGAATTCCCACTCTGATCGACGTTCCACTGTTAATTAGATCTAACTTTCCCCCTCCTGGAAGAATTACGCTCGCTAAGGCTGTAAGATTCGATGAATCCTCGGCAAACAACTTACTGCCGTGCAGTAAGAGTCTACACTTGTATAATATTGCTAGATTATTATTATATTATTACGTATTATTATTATCACGAGTTGCAAGTTGGAAGGAGTATAAGCTGTGGTAAATTACTTGTTTTTTCCTTTTTAATAAGAAATCTTGATTCACTCGTGACTTGTCAAATTACTAATATTATTCAGTTACTCATTATTATTCATTTCAACTATCGAGTTAGTCAAAATGTTCTCACTTTCAACAGTCGCAGAGACAAGAAGATACATGACATAAATTACGAATTATCCAAATATCCCATCAACGAAAAACTTATCAAACAATCTGCCTTGCTGGTAGTTCTTTAATCACTCGAGATAACGAAATAAATAATTAAATGGTATAATCTCACGCGGAGAGGAAATTCAGTTGCACAGGCGTGGCAGTGTAATACCCGAGCAAAGTCCCTGAATTATGCGACGAGGAAGTGTGGGAATAAATAAAAAATACCCACGGGCGAGCAAGGGACGTTTAGGTTGGCCGTTTGCAAAGTTTGCCCGCGAAATTTAATAAACGTCGCGTATCTTCCTGCGGAATATCCGAGGGTTTTTTCGCCGGCTGGTTGGTCCGGGTCGAATCAAGAAGGTAGAGACGACGAAGCCGGTGGCTCATGAATATTCATTTCTTGCCGGTTTCTTACAGGAGGTCGACACGGGGGTGAGCACAGCACGGAGCAGCCAGGGCCGTACTTTTAAGCACGAGAGTGGGGATTCTGGATCAATGCCGAGGCCACGCCTCCTTCGTCTTACATCCTGCACCCTCTTCCTCGCCCCATCGCACTACGCCTTCCTTTCCTTTCGCTTTTCCACCCTCTTCGCTGTCTTCATCCTCTCGCCTCACCCCTTCCTTGCCCACGGAAAATCCGCCTGGCGACCGGGGTAAATACGCCATCCAAGCCAGCTGGGAAAAATTCTGAAGAGGACGAAGCGTACCGCTCGTTAGTATCGTTGTTGCAAACTGGTTTTTCCACGGTCGGAAAGAAGAGCTTGTCCAAACCCCCCCTCCTTCCCCCTCTATGAATTACACGCGCTCGAGTTACTCGCTGCTCGAGCAAATTATAAATTCGACCCTACGGTTATTCCAGTTTCTTTTCCCTTGTATGTATTCCAGTTGCAACGATTCGAAAATAATTTTTCGAATTTTCAACTCGTTGTTGAAAACGCTCGGTAAATAGACAGGTATATCCCAAACTGATTTGGAACTGATATTTATTTTAGTGTTCTCGTCTTTGGAATATCTTGAGAAATTTTTAGGATAATAATTGTTGACATCAACGTCATGTTGTACGATCAAAAAATTTTTTGATTGAAGAAATTGGAGAATAATTCGCGTGTAGTGTTACTTGTCGAGGGAGGGTTCAAAGGATTTTGACACAATATTATTTTCCAAACAGAGAAGCAATATTATTATATTAAAAATTATATAATAATATATATTCTGTAATACAATACACTATATTTTTACTATCACAGAATAAAACATAGATCTGTTTATTCTACAACATAAAAATGATTAAAAAATACAAGAAACGTGTACATCCATACAGAGTCTGAAAGATACAAAAAAAAAAAAAAAATTTTCCGTCTTCTACATAATTCTTTAACTCATCAAAACGTAAACTTCTTTAACTCGTAAAACGAAATTCCAAGTCCTTAATGAAACGAGAAAAATTCATATCGAGAATTACGATATGTGATATTTCACTTAAACATTTCAGCAGGGAAAAACACAAAGGAGGAGATGGTGAACTGTTATCAGAAACGCGGCGTGTTGTTATTGCAAGCGGAGAAGACAGCTCGCGGGCCAGCTTTGTGCACCTTTACCGCCCCTGAAGTATCTCATTCCGACGTTGCTGTTTCTCATCTCGTCTCGTCGCCGTTCCTCTTTCACTGTGTCTCATCTCATCCGAACTCGACGACTTCGCCGGCTCCTTAAGTCGCGTTCGTCGTCTCCTCTGCCTTCGTCTCGCATCATATCTCAGAGGGAAAGGCCCGGGGCTGTTCTTTCCTTCGAAAGCCAAGGCGCCAGCCGGCGCAAGTCTACGCCAATCAGAGCCCCGAATCTTCCGCGACGTCCAATTCAAACAGTACGACTAATTACTGTCTCCCTATCCTCGCGGTTTTCTTTCTTCCAATTGACTTTTCTCCTGTCGTAAGGAAAGTTCGTGTTACCTCACTGAAAGATTTGAACGCTCTTCGAGACGATGTGACGTGAATTTTTACGTAATTAGTATGATTGAAGAGATCAATTCCAGCTGCTAAAGATATCACAACAATTATTTCATTTTGGATCAGTATAATTGCTTGCACAATTATTTTTTATATTAATTTCCTGCCGTTGTAAACCTGATCAGATGCTAAATATTACAAATTGCTTTACTTTGGATCAGCATTGCCAATCACTTCAAGTTGATTGTTCTCGTGTATATCTAGGTAAAAATACCCTCCCAAAAGAACTATCTACGAGAGCACCATTATCAAAGGATACTTTTGCATAGATTTAACGCGTGAAAATTTGTACGTATTTGTTCTCCGGAAAGTTGAGGAATTCTTTGGGAATAAAAAGACGAGATTAAAGAACGTGGTAAGAGGAAGGCGCGAACCGTGTCGAGAAGTCGATGCCCCTTAGGAGCGTGGCGCGTAGGCGTGTCGAGAGTGTTTTGCTCATTGTTGCAAGGCGATCGATCGAGACGCGTTGATTGATAATCGAATGTCGGTCAATCGGTCGAGCAGCTCGCGTGGACGTTTGCCGCCTCAAGCGGCAAGCCTCTTCCGAATGGAAAATCAATAGGGTGAACGAAGAAGGGGGCATGAACCTACCGCCGTACACCCAAGGGGTTGGAATCATTGTCCGAAGGAACAGAACATTGACGGTAGGATCAAATCAATGGGAAATCACCGCTACCTAAGTACGTCATTTGTGGTTAATGGCGAAGTTCGATTGCCACATTGCGCCGCGTTCCCGGCTGTTGATGATCCCTCAAATCGATCGATCGATCGATTCAGACCTTTTCGTGATCGAAGACGATCTGAGAAAATCGACCGCTTCGAAGGACTGTTTATGTCAATTTGGAAAGTCGTGAAATATTTTGGGAACTTTGTTGTAGAAATTCGTTTCAGCAACAGAATTTTACGTCACGAATGAATTTAAGAAATTTTATCAGTTGGAAGCTCTCAAAATTTTCTGGATTTCCTTTTTTTTTTTTTATAAATAAAATACTGTTTGAAACCTCGTGAAATTCTTTGGAAATATTTTGACACAATTTTTCAGAATTTCTTGAATCTATCTAGACACTTCAGTTCGGTTGATAAAAATCTCAAAGTACATTTGGGAAGCTCTTAAACTTTTCTAGAAATTTTTTCAAATAATATCCGCAACCACCGACGGAATACTGGCTTCGTAAAATTACGGAAGCTCACATCAAAGATAATAAAAGTTACATTTTCTAAAACATTCTTTGATGAAAGAAAATTACGTAACATTTCAAAAACAAAAAATCACGTATCGTTTATTGGAGTATTATGTTAAAAATATTTACAATGTCTGTATTCTTGCATGTGAAGGGGTTGTACAATAACCAATCCTCGACTATCAAATCGTCCACGATGTGGCAGCACCGACTATCTCAGCCAAGTTTCAAACCAGCAACCCCTTCGTTTCGTCTCTCTGCAGGCTGGCCAACGAATCACTCTGATCTGGTTCGTTACCCAGTGAGCGAAAGAGAGTACTCTGCGGATAATCGAGTGCGATCACCGGCCACGCATAACACGAAATTACGCGATCATTCCATTTTAACCACCACCACCACCTCGTATAATTACCCGCAGATTCGATGGATCAACTATCAAACGCCTCAGGTGTCGATGAGTGGTTTAATCGTATTTCCCTTCAATTTCGATTGTAATTGAAAATCAATCAAGCATACCCTGCAAACGAAAGAAGGTATCGATTGATTATTGTAAAAGTACGTAAGCAGATTTCTTTAAAATGTTAATGCCAGAAAAATTCATAGATATTGTTCGTAGAAAAATCCGGAGATTCTCGAATTTCTTGGTAAAAGGTTATTTCCTCTGACTTCTTGTTTCTATTGAAATAGCAACATTGTTGTTATGAATGTTGATGACTATTTCATAGTTATCGTACACCTCTGTGTCTTATATCATTTAACACACTCTTAGCAAATATTGTCACGACTAGAGTGCGGATTTTTGTACAAATTTAAGTTTTTTTTTTTAATTTAATTTAGCTAGAATTACGATTTGGCTAGAAAAATTTCTGTCAAATATCTATTAAATATTACAATAGATGTTCCACTTTCGATATTTTTTTATTTAGCTCATTTTTTGCAGTAACTAAAAATTTTCTTACCTATCAAATGTTCATAAAAATTCCAAGGATATATGAATTTTTCTCTAAAATTATTCTATGAATTTTCGTACCCTCGAATTCTCACAAAATGTATAAAAATTCCAATCGACTACATCGTCGTCTCGTCTTACTCAAGATTATCTAATCATTTTACCTTCGCGAAGATTACCTCACGAAGAAGCTAAAACAAACGCTTCGATCTCGAATTTCGCGGACGACGCTCGCTTTCGCTGGGCGAAATTGAAATTTTCGTCTCGTTCGAACTGCACAAATGCGTCTAGACGCGTCTAGTACGTGTCTTCGGGCTCGGTTTCCTCCCACCTAACCGCATTGTGTAATTTATCAATGTAATTTACGGCCGGAGACGGTGGCAGGGAAATTGAAAAACTTTCGCGGCCAATTCAGGCCTGCGTTTAATAATGCGAATCAATTTACCGGCGAGCGAGATAATAGACCGGCCCGTGGAACTCGATCGAACGGCCATAGTAGTCACTTTTTGTCCGTGCATCGGGACTCGTATCGAGTATTTTTTCCGCGGCGCCGATAAACGTCACTCCCGGCGACGAGGACTGCTGTGCAAGAACGTCTTCCAATAATAGGCGCGGACGTCCGACCACGCATCGTGCGATACTACTTGAAATTATCGACGACGCGTTCGACAGCGCGCTTCGATTCTTTTTCAAGCTGCCAGTTCCATTCCAGAGAACGTAGGACATTTATTTACATATGTATATACTTGCAGCGAATGTATGTATATTTCGGATGTATGTATATACGAAATAGACGTCTGTTTTTTAAATACTGAAAACTTTTTTTTTCTTTTTTTTCTTTTTTTTTCTGTTAAGTCATCTGTCAAATCTATTTGAATTAACATGCCAGTACGATGAATGAATCATGTTCGAACGGGAACTCTCGAGTCCTGCTATGTACCATCCTCACTTATTTTCTTGCGTTTTATAATTTTTCACATGATTTGAGACTACGAAATAATAAAGTTAATGTGCCTGTAGCACTTAGTGCTTTTATTTTTCTAACTTTACGAGATCTTTGATCTTCTTATCTTTTCGTGGGATAATAGTGACGTGGAAAAGAGACGCAAACTTTGATACAAATATTCTTTTCGTCTCTCGAAATAAGAAGAACACTGAGAAGCAAAAGAAGGAATCACACAAAATTAAGAAATAAAAATCGACACAATTGTCGATAACTTTCGAAAATGTTGCTTCGTCTTTTGCTTATTTACAACAAATAAAAGGGATTGGAAAAGAGCACATCGCCACAGGAATGAATCAAGGGGAAACATAAACGAGAAAAAAAGTAAAAAAAATAAACGAATGCAGGATTACCGGTACAAGAGTAAATACGAGCTAAAAACGAACGAAAAGTAGCGATATTAATACAGAAATAAGCACGAAGACTGAAAGGGACCTATATTACCTTGGGTTCAGGGAGCTCGAAGGAACCGTGGAAGATGATCAATAAGAAAGCAAGGGAGCAAGGTAATTCCGCAGATTCGTGGCAGCTAAGACCGTGGCGCGGCTTGTACACCGATACACCGGGAAGTATAACGGCCCCGGTAGCCGCAGGCAACCCTTAGGAACGTAATTAATATTTATCCCACCCCCTCCCTCCCTCCCTCCCTCCCCCCTTTAGGTGGCTGTGTACGAGCCGACGGTGGCGTCCCTCTCCGTGACCCCTCTAAAATCCCAGCACGCTCCTTGTAAAATCTAATATCTGAGGAAGCGCACGTCGTCGTGCTACCAGCGCGCCTCGCCGAGTTCGAGCTTCACCCTCTTCCTCCTCTTCCGTGTTACCTTCCTCTTCTTCCACGCGCCACCTCTTTCGGCAACCCCCCTCCCCTCTCTCTCTCTCTCTCTCTCTCTCTCTTCGTCCTTCGATAGAAGGCAGCAGCGGCTCGTGGAACAAGAAGGAAACGGAGCAAACGAAACGCTTAGAGGGTGGAGAAAGAGAAATGAAAGCTCGAGTGGTGGAGGGGAGAGGTGGGGTTGTTCGGGAAAGCCGGCGCATCGAGGGGGGAAAGAACGAACTGCGGACGAACGCGGAGGATCGCGAGAAGACAGAGAGGCGAAAGAGAGAGGCCCCGACCGTGCGTCGAGAGGAACGACCCGGGAGAAAGAGAGGAAAGACGCGGGTTTGAAACGAGGCTCGGCGCCTCGTTCTCTGTGTAGTGTTTGTCGTCGTCGTCATCGTCGTCGTCGACGACGACGACGACGACGATGTCCACGTTGCCGCTAGAGAGAAAAGGAAGAGCTAGAGATGTGCCACCGTGTGGCGGACGAGGAGAGAACCGGAGAAGAAACCGGGGCGCAAGCGAGAGAAAACGAAGCGTAGAGGAAGGAAAAGCCGAGTAGAGAAGAGAGACGGAACGAACTCGGTCGAGAGAGCTCTGTTTTCCCGGGTTGTTCCTCGAGGGGCGGCGTCAAGACGCTGCTGCTCCTCCAATGGCTGGCGGCCAGCCGGATTTTGCGCCGCTGCGATTCGCTGCCGGCTGCTTTCTTAGAGGCGTCGCCGCGCTGGAAAAATCGTCGCTGGAAAAAGGCCTGGAGGGCGAGAGAGCGACCTGGCACGGCCATTGGCTCCGCGCCTCGCTTTTCTTCGCTTTTCGCGAACCTTTAAGGGGGGCCAATGGCATATCCGGAAGCCCGGCGCGCGCGAAAGGATATCCTGAGAAATCGATAAGTTAGACGCCGAGGAGGACACCGACGAGCAGCACCAGCCGCGCTTCTAACGTGCGATGTCTCTGCGCCGCAGCTCGGCCTCGGCTTTCCCTTGAAGCGGGGCGAATAACCCTTCCTCGTGTCCTTCGATTCCTCGAGCGCGCGCGAAAGACGATATTTTACTCGATTACGCAATTACCAGGGTAATCCGGTTGCCGGTGAAATTTATGTAGCCCCGAGTTCCAACAACCTCGGCCCACCCTCGGTCTACGTGTTATCCAGCGACGACGACGCTGGCCTTAATTCAAGAAACGAGACGCCGACCATGTCGCGGCAACCCTATTTTTCAACGCAGAAATTCAAGTCCCTTTTGGCGGGCCGAGGGTTCGCCTCAATCATGGATAATCGTCTCCTCCAATTTCCAAGCTACGTTTAATCAATTTTATTCAGAGCCCGAGAGGTTCAGGCGGATTGTATAATCCGGGATGATTTTCTCTTTTGAAAAGAATACGTACGTTGACGGATTGAGAGGAGTAGCGGGTTTGTGGTCTGTCGTTAACACGTGTTTGTTATCGCGGACGATTGGATAGAAATGGACGACTCCTTCTTATAGTTTAATAATAAAATAATTAGATTTGATGAGATTAAATCCCTTCTATAACGTTTGACCAAAGTGTGTATCGATTAAAATAAGTAGAAAAGGGTTCGATATAAGAAATACTTAACTCGAAATAATTCATCTTCCATAGAATCATATATCACGAGATCGTTTCTTTGCAAGTCCATTTATTAGAAGAATCGATACCCTTAATGGAAAAGCATTCCGTGAAATTACAGATGCGTCCAATCCAAAATAACTATCTTTTTCCGAAAAGAAAAAAAGAACCACGCGTTACTCTCTGTAGACAGTCGAAACAACCCTTCTCTCCCAACACCGGAACGAAACTCCATCGATCACCATGAATAAGTAGGAAAATCTCGTTCGTTCGAGCTTCCAGGCTGATGGCAACCGTTTCCCTCGTTACTGCCGCTCGAATCGTCAGCTCGGCTGAACTCGAACGCCGAGTTGCCTCGGGAAACATCCCCGAGACAATTAGCAAAGACTAAAGGACAGGCGGGTGGCGGCGGGACTCTTGCGAGCACCAGCACCAGCAGCACCAGCAACAGCAGCAGCATCTCCGAGCGTAGCTCGAACAGCCTCGTACAAGCAGCAACAGCAGCAGGCGTAAGTTCGTTCGGCTGGCTGACTGCTGATCTTCCCTCCGTTCGCCTACCTCTTACGGTGCCTTAGCGCGCCTCTCTTCCTAAATCCGTCTTATCCGGAAACGCGGTGGGCCCCGGGATGGCGTTCCTCTCCGTTGCTCTATCGTCCCGGCGCTCACGTGTCTCGTAACATTAATAATGCGAGCGAAGAGGGAACGCAAGCCGCCTCCGCCCCTCTTGCCTCTGCCCCTCGTCACCGCGAGGGTGTGCACCGCCCTCCACCTGCAGACTTCAGGGCTGCCTCGGTTGCGAGCAACTTGGACTGGAAGTAAGTTCTCGAGAGCCTGGATGGAAATTGACGTTAATGTGCCCCGAAAGCAGCTACACCATCCCCCTCGGCTCCGTCCTCGCCACCGCCGCCTCCGCCATCGTCTTTCTGCCATCGCACCTCGCTCCGCTGCTGCGCTTGCCAACGATCATCGTCCTACCTCTCACGAAAGAACCCACCATCCTCCCTCCTGGGCGCGGGCTGTACGCGCGGAGGTAGTTAGCGGAAGTAGCTGCACCGAGAGATGGATTATATCACGTGGTGTCGTGCGAAGAATCTGCGACCTGGTGTCTTGCCCCGGTCTCTGTTTCCAATCGCTCTTGCCCCCCGATCGGCGAACTTGTAAACTTCGAGCGAATTTCTCCGCTCCGCGGGTTTTTACAGCTAGGAATGTTGGTTGGTTCTGACGTTAATTACTGGAGCAATTAATAGGCTTTCTTTTTTTCTATATATATATATATATGTAGACGAATGAATTTTGTTTACTGAGCGTGGTATGGTGCAGTTTCTTACTAGTCACGAGACAGTGAAACTCGGTTAAAGGAAGATTGAAAAATGTGCTCCTTGGTAACTATCTTTTGGTTGCAGAGATTCCATCTTGGTCATTTATAAATGGAACGCTATTTTTCAATCTTCCTTCTGATTCTCATCAATCTCCTCAAAATTCTTCGCTATGATTCTTAGCTTCGCAAATTAGTTGCCAGGTTAGCCTCACAAATTAGTTTCTGTTATACACATCTTACAAGTGTATAAAGACGAGATACAGATCTCAAAAAGACAAATCCCTCTTTGCTTCTTAACATACAAAGTCAATCTCTTTTAACTAGTTGCGCTGGCAACTGACTGCAGACCATAACGAGTGACCAAATCGTCGCTTTCTTCTTGAACTCGTCGGTATATCACTGGATAGAAATTATTGAGAAGTAATAAATTTATTACTTGTTATTACTTTTCAATAATTTTGCCTGGTTTACACTTAAATATACTCAAAACTGAGAAAATATTGGGACAAAAAGAAGCTGAGAAAATATTACAATTTTGGGACAAAAGGTTAAACAGCTCCACGTATTCCTTATTCCACGGTTTGAACATGTTCAACTTCTTATTTGGCAAGGTACATGCAGCGAAGCCGCAAGACGAGACAAACGGGAGTGCAGTTAGGGAAACAACCGGGACAATTTTGAGGAAACGGTCTTCATCAGCGTTTCCTGTGGCCCTTCGGTCTTCGCTAATTGTCTCGGAGATGTTCCTTGATGTCCAGACGACGTCAGTCGTGGAACTCGCCGCTCGACAAGGCGGCCACAGTCCTAACTGAAAAATCCGATTTACCGAGTTAAACGGGATTAATTACGGTAATTAGAGTTTGTTGTTGCCGGGGCCGTGCACGCGTCTCGAACTTCCCTAATGTTCGAATAGGATTTTCGGACTGCAACTCTCTCGCCTCTCTGACAATCCGTCGCGTTGTCTGGCAGCCACGTTACATGCAGGCAAGATCGATGAAAGATCGCTAATCCCCGCGTCGCGAATTTGAACCCTTTCAATTTCTGTGCTTCGTCCGCAAAGCCAGTCTTCCATTCGTGTGTAATTTTACTCTGAATTTATAAATTGAAGATACCGTGGAATCCCGTCAGTTCAGATGTAGAAACAAAGTAATTCACGTGACAGAGTGGGTTTGAGGTAAGGATAGAGATCTACCAGTTATTTCATCGAATTTTTTTTTATTAGTAACATCAGCGATTGATATAATTTGAAAAACTGAAGTTGAGTAATTGTTTCTATAACAATATCCGAGTGTTTTTATAATTATCACAGGCTATAAATAAGAGTTACTTGTGTTTTCCACGGTGTAAAAGTTCTTTGAACAGACCTAAAAAAATTCGTATAACATTTCTAGATTGTGATTAGAACAAAAGATTTATATTACTATAGCAGAAAATTATTACACTTTGTGAACATCGATCGTTAATGACACAGATTGAAAAGTAAAGAAAATCACAATGTTACATTTATGAAATAATTTTTGTTCCCTCTTAATCAAGTGATTAATGGTGAAATTTGGTTTCTACTTAAGACTTAACTTATTCGTATAAACGTACGTTTAACCACTTGCGCTGGCAGCTGATTGAAAACCACAACGAGTGTCCAAACCGTATACAATTCGTCGCTTTCTTTTTGAACTCGTATGATATCACTGGATAGAAATTATTGAGGAGTAAGAAAACTTGAAACTGAGAAAATATTGGGACAAAAAAGTTCTTGACGTGCGTGGCACGTCATTCCAGCGCAAGAGGTTAATAGTGGTTCGAACGAAAGGGTGAAAAAATATAAAAATTCTGGGGACACAAGCGCGATTGTATTTCCCCTTATTTGACCCCTTATCTGGAGAATAATCTCACCGGTTCGCTCTGTAGAAGCTCGATACCTGGGGCAACTGTTTCTCCGTATTCGCTCGGTATCGGTTACTACGTGCCAGTTCAAGGGTCTCCGGTGTTGCTTGACCACTGGTCAGCGGTGGGAAAGTGCCGTGTGCTTCCTAGAAACTCCTTCACTGGTATTACTGGTTCCGAATCGTTCCCCCGATGCATTACTTCTAAAACTATTCTCAGGAACACTCCGTTTCACTTCTGGAAAATAATTTAGTTAACCAGCGCCGGATTAACATCCGTCTGGAGAGTAATTTTTAATCGAGAATTGGCGAGCTAACGTCCTATCTTAAATCCAAAAGTGAGACCGCACGACCATTTTATTTCTGAAAAGCAATTTTTAACGGTGAGCAACGGTGAATCAACTTTTCGTACTCGTACGAGGCGATAAGGAATCAACATCTCAGTTTACTTTCAGAAAGTGATTCAATTAGATAATCTATAATCTAATTAGAGTATCCATTATAGACGAATACGCAGACTATGATTTCAACCGCAAAATAATTATGCACACGTATCGTCGAGAAGTTCCTCGAAATAGTGAAACAGTCGTGAATGTTCGATACACTTCGATCGAACTTAAAATAATTATCCTCGAAATAATTGGCTGTTTTAAGACTGGACGATTATTTATAGCAGAGTATCGCTGGGAAATCAATTTGCTCGAATTTTCTCACGAAGCCAGGATCGCGTAGATTCCAGTTCCTTCTCACACCGTTCACGTGATATCTCGATAAACTTGTTTCGATATTAGTTTCCACGCAATTCCTGTCAAGACACACGCCGCGAGTTTGGGGAGAACGCGAACAGGTTTTCGTCGGGGTGGTCCGCCACCTTGGCATCCCTGAGAAAAAAGCATCCACAGTTCCTTCATACAGGATACAATAACTACAGCGACCGCACGTTTACTCGTCTGACCAGAATCGCTGGTCTAGTTTCCGAAGGACACGCGAGATTGCTTTTATGACTCGTCCTTCGAGGGCAAGAGGGGACGACCAGTCTGGTAAGACTTCTTTTCAAAGTTCGCGTAAATCTCTCGTTTGCCTAATTAAGGGCGGCTTGTCCTTCGACAATCGTGCTGGTAAGGTTCTTCGGGATTCTTAGCCTTTCCGGTTCTCGAGTCGTTCGTTCGTCATTCGCAGATTGTGTTTCATGCAAAATTTGCCTTGATGAAAAATTGAATTCACGCGATATTTCGACGGTTCTAGTTTTAGACCAAAGGTTTGTATAATTTATTAAAATACGAACTCATGCAAGAACACGTACGTATAAATAAATTACACGCACGTATATAGTGAATCTCTGTTTATCGAAGTAAAATATTGTAATTTTCCATTCCACGTGGGAAAGGGCGCGGAGAATTTTTTAGAATTTTATTGAACTTTGAATATCTAAGGTCAAGGTTTCTTAAACTTTTTAAAAATTCAAATCATCAAGATCATAGTGGATTTTGGAAAGTTCTTTTCAAATTTACCACTGATTTTTTCGCAAAAAAAAAAAAAAAAAAGAATAGTCGAAAGTATTTAAAAATATTGAAATCCTTCGTCTAAGAGAATTCAATTGAAATTGCCAATTCTATATTTTCATACATTTCGAGAGAGAACAATATGATGGTACAACATTATTCGCCGTTTTACGTATATTTCACGGATGAAAAACGCGTTTAATCAGAATCTTAAAGGATTCGCTGGAGGGAACATTCGAGCCTCTCCCTCTGCGAAACGGTACCGGACGAATACTTGCGGGGATCGGGCCGAGACGCGCCTAGGGGATTGCAATTTAATTCCGCCTTAGCGTAATTGATGATACGAGGAAGTAGAACGTAACGAAATTTCCTTGCAACGGTCTTCAGACAGAGGACGCTAATATAGGATTTACGTTACCCAGCCGACCGCGCGCGTTCTCTCCTAGTACCGAGTACATAGCGATAAATATATAGCCCCGCTATAGTAATGAAAGTTTCCCTCTGAACATCCAAGGCTCCTGGGATCCAACATTATGATCCCCCCTTCCTCCCCCTCCCCCCTCTCGGTACCCGGCTAGCTAGAGGTGGCGGCTTAAAACCCTCCTCTAGAAAGTGTTGTCCGTAGAAAGCTAGACCAAATATTCGCGCACCCTTCAAGGTCAATATCGACGACCCTCTGCCGTGGACAGACGCGACGGTGGACAACGCTCGCGGCGTTGATGATCGAAGAATGGATGAAAAACGGCGGCCCAGCGGAATGCCAGCGGCCGGTTGAAGATTTTTCGCGCGTCATCAGGAGAACGGGCGACGTTCTCCTTTCCCCGGTATGCTAATAAAACGGATCTTATGTGGCAAAGACGCCATTTTGAATAATGTCGACCAATCAGAAGCTCAGCTTGGGCGTCTTGGGGGGGTGGCGGGTGTCGACGAAGGGGGAGACACGTGCACGGCGTACTACCACTAGCTGCTCCAACACAAACTACCCTTATATTATGCTGTACTGTAAACCCCAGGCCACCCTTTGCACACCCGACCATCCTTTCCTTCTTCCTCCATCCACCTCTCCCCCTTCCTGCAAACACCCTTTGCCCGTGGCACGATGCTCCTTCGTCTCGAGTCCGACGTATACTCGTCCTTCTATCGGCTTTCCAATCTCTTCTCTCGCAAGATCTTCTCTCGTAGAAGGGAAGAGCGAAGATCCTCTCTTTGGAAGAAACCACAGTTGGGCGAGATTCCTCGAGACTTTCCTCCAAAGTGTTACGAAACATTCAGTTTGGTTTTCCCGATGAGAGAGGGAACCGCGAGGGAAACGGAAAGATCGGGAAATTGCAAAATGCGCTAGTCGATGGGAAGAACTTGAAGTCATCATCAGGTGTACTTACAAATATTTACTAATAAATACTACACTAATAATATATACTGATATACTATACTATACTGATAATATACTAATATATTATTAATATACTATACTACACTAATAATACATACCAATATACTATACTAATGCCACACTAATATACTTTATGATAAATACTTTAATAAATACTTTAATAACCATATAATAAATAAATACTAATAATAATTATACTAATAAATGACTTACAAATGTAATATGTCCTGAACTCTGAATATAAAAATCTGCCGTTTGGGAATGTAAAAATTTGGAAATCGAAAAGATAAGAAAAAAGATATGTGAAATACGAATACTATTATTACATCCAGAATCTGTAGAAATTCCGAAAATTCCAGAATTTTCATATCGAGTTACTCGATACAAGAGTAATCACGTCGCCACAAAATTCGACCGAATCACTGTCAATGTTTCGCCCGACCCGCCATCGCTGCGACTTGCGGTACACGGAACTCCCCAAGTCAGTAACAATGCAGATTGCATAAATCATTTAGCGGGTGGAGCCGGTGTTCTTCCTCGGGGAGCGATGGAATTCCCAAGCAAAGGGCAGCATACCGTAGGAATGTCGTTTCTGATTGCGCGAGACGCATCCAACGCGTTGCGTCACTTTGTCATTCAAATAGGAAGATTCCTTGGAAACGAGGCTGTGTGTGGTTCGGGTTTGCCGCGCTTTCATCAGGTTATTCGTCTTCAACGGATGAATATGCGCGGGGACTGACGACTAGAGATGGGAACGAGTGCCTCACAAGTTATATATTCGAACCTTTTAATACACTGACAATGCACATTTTAGTTCAGGGAATTGCCGACGAGTTGTCACGAGTCTTAGGAAGCGTGTTACTATTTTGTATTTGTATTTGTGTGTAGAATACGTGTATAGATAGAACGTGTATATGCAACAGAAAAATAGGAATGTGCTTCTTCATTGCATCTGTGTAAAGTAGCCTTTGTTTAAAATTCTGATTTTCAAAACTGAAATATGTACTACTCTCCTAATGATTATTACAACATTGAGACATCAATGCAGTTTGACTTTATTATATTTATCTAACTCACAGCGAGAACGAATTTGACATTGTCGATCGGCGAGTCGAAATTTTGAAGTCTTCGATACGAAACGAGTTTTTTTTCTCTACGATGAAAACCAAGGAATTAAAAGTAATCAAGATTAAGATCATTTCGTAATCGTAACCGTGTGTCAATTTCACCAAAAATCTCCGGTGATACGATGCTCATTCTCAGAATCGAAACCAACTTCCCGTACTGATCATGAAGTATTTTTATTTTTCAGGTGAAAATACCAAGACTCGGATTCGCGGGACTTGATCCCATCCCTACTGACGACGACGACGCTGGAAGAGGATACTGCAAAGAGGAGACGAGCTGGTTGACGGCGGCAGATCTCCGCTCTACTTAGTCTCTCATGTTTCTCGTTTCATTGTACACAGCCTCTCACGGAAATCTAAAGGCTCACGTACACGTGCAGATAGATGACGGCAGGAGGACCAATGTTGGAAGGAACTGACGACGAACGACGACGAGGCGGGAGGAGGGTGAGGGGGTGGGTTTCGATGCCCCCGCGAGGTGGCGGGTGGTGAATGAAAACCGGGGGGGAAGATGGGGAGGGATGAAACGATGGGTTGGATGAGGTACGGGTTCTGCGCTCTCTTGGATCTCATACATACATTAACGTCGCTTGTCAGGCGTACCGAGCCACCCTGTAAGACTTAAGATACCGTCACGGGAGGAAGGGGCAACTTGTCTGTCTCCCTGTCTTCGTTCTCCGCCCACGAACCGCCAACCCTCTCTCCGGTCCCGTCTATCTCTTTCCGCAGATCCCGGCGTACATTCCTTGATGCCTTGGTGCACCTCCGACTCGTTACTAAAACCACCCACTGTCTTGGGAACACCCCGCTTCGTTTCCTCGGAATATGGCCGCCACCCGAACACCCCGATTCCATTTGCATCTGATTATGCATTTTACAAGTTTCCGCCCGGGCCCCGGGCTTTCCCGCCCGGATAGGCGAGAAAGAATCAACCATCCGCGTCCGCGTTATCTGTCAGGGGAGAATTCAGTTACTTGAAATTGAGATGGATGGCGGTGTCTTGGGTTGAATGTCTGAAGATTTCGAGCAGTCGAATTTATAACGTGGAATTTTTAATGGTAGTTGATCGAACGAAAGTGTCGGGAACGAAATATTTATTTACTCGAAGAAGTTTCTCTTAAAATCTGAATCTTTGTGCTCGAACAACATAATAAACCGGGAAGATCCGAGATCAGTTTTCAGATTCGTGTGCAATTTCACGTAAAACGCTGTTGAATATCAAACGTGTAATTTCTGTTTAATAAATTGTGTAATTTATCTCGTAACTCAAAGTTAAAGATATTACCGAAAAAATGTTCGAGGCGTAGAAGGATTGATAGGGTGAGGCTCGAGGCGAGCAGCGCTTTGGTGTTTATGCAGTACGATCTAGTCGCGGAACAAGGCATCATCAACGTACGACAAGCAATCCTCTGAAAATGCGCTAAGACCAAACACGACGGAACTTGTGGCGAACGTTCCAGGGTAACTGGCAAGACAACACCACCCGCGAGGCTCGTCTCGTGTAATCAGTAGAGACGCGTCTGATTTTCATTGCTGAAGCGTCATCCTCCGCCACCCCCTCCTTACTGAACTGTTGTTTCTCTCCTCCGAGCAACCCCATTCCATTTCACCTACCATTCACAGAATCCACTGGAAAAGGAGTCGCTAAGCTGAGATATACGCGCATCGCCGATGACGTGAGTACTTGCATATTTACTTAACAACTCGGCGTACAGCATCGATTGCAATTCCTGAATTACTTTGCTCGTTGTAATTAGTTAGTACAGAGTTAATATCCGGGCTAAAATCTGTCTCGTAGAACAGTACTCATTTCATGTTCCGTAGATTTTTTTTCTTTTTTTTTTTTTATCCTTCATAAATTGGAAATTCGTCCGTTTGTTCGATTTATTGTTTTAAATAGGTTTCGGAGAGATCGAGTAAAAGTTCTTCGTCTTTAAATCTGAAAAATTTAAGCGTCGTATCGTGAGAAGGGACAGGGAGGAAATTGAGAAAAATGAGGGAGGAGGGAAATCTCGAGGAAGGAGATGGAAAAATACATGAATGAAGAAAGAAGATACTAACATCAATACATTTTTTTTTCTTTTTTTTTTGGACAAATATAATTCATTAAGGTAGAATTCTAATCAGTACATCAGTATACTCCAAATTTTCAGCCTAAGACCAAGGATTCAAACGAATGTTGACATATTTATTAGAAAATTTAAAATTGTTTAAAGAAAAGCATAGAAATTGATGAACAGTTGCTTATAGTAGAGTCAATTTGTCCCAGAATCTGTTGAAAAGGTGTGAGGAGAGTAGCATGAAACGGACGCGCGAGACGAAAAAAAATGAAGGGGTGAAACGCGGTGAAAAGAATATCCTTGCACCCTGCATCGATGTCTCCGTGACTCAGTGGGTGTGACTTTTCGTTTTCCGTCGACGAATCCCCGTTTTTTCCTCACATTCCACCCTTCCACTACTTCGCGGCGCAGGAAAGCCGGGAGAGAGCGGGCGCGGGTAAAAACTTTCCATGGAAACGTGCGCGCGATGCTGCGAAAAATCTGACTCCTCTCTCTCCGCGGTGTGTTTCACTAACTACCTACCACTCCCACTCGAAAATGCATTTCCGCGATTATTGAACCATCCAGCCCCCGTTTCCTTTTAATTGCGTCTAATCGCAGGAAAATTTTCATTGCACGTACATATTCCCTAAACAACTTTTGCTCGTAATTTAAAAAGGAGAAAATTAGTAAAACGGTATTTCGTTCGAACCAAGTATCTTTCGCTTGTGATTCGAATGAAACAAGAGAAAATTAAAGTACAATAAAATGATATCGTTCTATCGTACACACCATTTAATAGAGAATTTTCACTTGTAACTATTTTTCAATTGAAATATTTTCGTATAACTTGTACATTACAAGCTGTTTGATAAATAACTTCGCTCGCGACAAAAAGACAAAAAAACAAGAAGAGGTTAATAATATCTTCAACTATCAACAACCCTTTAATTGAGAAAATACTCGCAACGAGCCGTGCTGCGCGATTCTCAATGAGTAATTTTCACCGACAATTGAAAAAGGAAACTAGACGGTGTGATCGACTGAAAGGAAAGGAGAGTTTTTTCCCGCTCAACTATCGTTCGATTTCATCCGAATTCGGCTCACGTGAGAGCAGCAGCTTGCAGGAATCAGGGATGGCGGCAGTGGAAAGGGGTTGACGGCACTGCTGGGGGGAGGGAGGGTGAACGGGGGAGAGGGTGGAAGGGGGAGAGGAGGACGGTGCCCCAAGGGTGTGTTCCGGAATCGGGGTAAGATGGAGGAAAATCGTTACTCACTAGTCGCGGGGAAGTCGAGGGTTGAGAGGGCAGAGCGAGGGCGTAGGGGAGCGCAGAGACTCCAGGGCTTGAAAGAGGGAGATTCGTGCGCACTCACAGGCGTCCACGTACACGCACACACCGTCACACACGATCCTCAGTCTAGGTTCAAGCAAGACGATCCCGGGAAAACGCCTAAAATACGTCGATATGAGACGACCTGAGGAACCCTCGTCTTTGCTCCGCCGTCCTCCCTTCATCCACCACCATTCCTCCCTCGGCAACAGCTTTCTTTGAACCGAGGTATTGCGAAAATTTAATCAGCGTTGTTCTATACTGTTCTCTCCACGTATTCCACGTATTCCGCGATTTTCCCTGAAGAGCTTCTATTTTTCGATGTTCCTTTTGTCGTTCCTCTTCTGTGGTTTGTTCCTGCCGAAGAAGAAAAGAAATTTCCTTCAATCAGTATTAATTTAAAAAAAAATGAATCTGAACTGGGTTTCGCGTAGAAGATTTTCGTCATTTACATTATATTTTCTGTCACTCATTCTTTGTTTCTTCAAAATTTTTCCCAAAGGAAAGAAGAATTTCCGCAAAATTTCTTCCAAAAAAGAAATTAACCGAATTAACCGAAACTACGAATACAGATCTGCAGGGAGGAAGTAATACTATTTTTGTATCCCTCTTCCCAATTTACCTCTCTCAAGTCCCTTTCGAAACGAAAGAACCGGTCGTGTCATATTTATAAACGAGTCTCCGGCTCGCCCTCGACCGACGCTGTTAATCGAAACGGCAAACCCCGGAAGGGATTGGGAACGAGTGGCGAAGATAAAACTTGATAGTTTCCAGCGCGGCGCAGCATCCGCCATTTTCCTCGGTAGATACAAGGCAGAAGAGGGAAAGAGAGTGTGGGTGGAGTGACGCGGAGGTCGCGGAGGGGTGGAGCTGTTCCTTTGAGAATTTCGATGTAAGACACTCGGGTGCGCCGTGGCAGCTTCAATTTAGATAATTAATGATACGAGCGTAGGTTAGGTACAGTTAGTACAGTAAGACCAAGTGGAAAACAGTTTCCAGCACCCCCTCTCCCACTCCCGCTCCTCGCCGCCCCTCGCCTCGCCTCGCTTCGCCTCGCTTCACCTCGCCTCCAGCTACCCTCGTGCACACTCTACGAGAGTTTCTCGAGACGGCGTAGTACCTTCTGCCATCGTGAGAGAGTTGGCTGACGAGGGGGGTGAGGCGGCCGGGGGTGGCAGCGGTACCAGCGCGGATGGCAAGGGGGTGTCGTTCGCGGGGTAGCGGCGCAAGGGCTGCCTCTGTGTGTGCATGGCTCGTTTTATCTCCTCTTAGAGATGGCGAGGAGGTAGGCGGTGGTTTTCAATGCTGCACCCTGCAGCCCACCCTTTCACCTTCCTATTTTCCAGCTTCTCTAGCCATCTCGTTGTCTCCGTCTCTCTCCCTCTCCCCCCTCTCTCTCTTTCTCTCTTTCTCTCGCTTTTACATGTTCTCTGTTACCCTCTTTCTTTCTCTGTCGCTCGTTCTCGTCTCGCCCTCGTCCAATAACTCGCGATTCTCGCTGCGCTGCGACGCCGACGACGACGACGACGACAACGACGACGACGACGACGACGACGACGGCGGCGGGATACCTATAGGGAAATTGAATTCAATCTCGAGATGAATATCGAATCGAACGAACAGCGTGCAGAGTCGAGCTCCGACCTTCGCTTTCCACCTTTCTCTTTGTCGGTCTTACGAAGCGAACCGCGTCGGTCTCCACACCCTCGCGATACCTATGTGCCCGTACGTTAGCCTCACACTCCGATTCGAACGAGTTTCGCTCGATTTCGTCGAGAGAACTGTCAAGAACCCCGAGAGGTACGTTGGAGAAATTCGTGTTTTCCCGGAGAAAGAAACAGTCGATTGGTTGTGCTGGTTTGTCGGGAACGATTGTTCTTGCGGGAATATTCCGTTCCATTTATGGGGAACTTTGACGTACGAAAGTACAATACCTGTTGTAATATTCAATGGGTATTGTACTTTCCGACGAACACTTGTTTTTTTCAATCGGTTCCACGAAAAATACGAATTTGTATGAAAGATCAACGGATGCACTTGCATTTTTACTACGATTTCCATTAAAAATAGTGTTCCGTAGAAATAGTGTCTGTTAAAAATACCAGTTGTTGAAAAATTCTCTTCCTTAACAACTGAAAAATTATTCAATCTCCAGTTGTTAAGTATTCGATATAAGACGCGATTCTTCTAAAAGCTGAATTCGATACAGTGAGATTAAAAATTATTGAAAGAGATAAAGTAAACAAAGAAAACTGAGAAGACATAACGCGAGAGCTGATTTGTTTTTTATGTTATAAAACTACACATGATATAGAGAAGACATGGAAATATATGAAACATTCAAAATACCGTAATATTCCTCGTAATTAATTTTCTTCCATTCGAATCTTTGATCACATTGGCCACAAGTGTTCTCTGCATACCTAGTCATATGTGCAATAGATAATATTTAAACACGTAGCTTCTTAGAATGAAAAATAATATTCACGTAACGATAGAGACAATTATGTATTTTTTGAAAACGAAGAATAATAATTCGTAACGACAATAAAGCGACGTAATTTTTAGACACCGTGCAGAGGTGCAGCGAACTAAACCAGTGATCAATCCAAGCGGTGGACACGAAAGGGCGACGAAATTGCAATTTGCAAACCGTTTAACGGCCGCTTAGGTCCATTCTCGTGCGAAAACTTGCACGGTCCAAGTTCCCGGAAGTCCCCCTAACGACTTAATTGTACACTTGTCGCCTTTGAGAACTTAAGTTTCTCCTGCGGGCCACGACAATGAGCATTGTCGGCCTTTGTGGACGCGTCGTTGTCCACAATGGCATACACGAGTCTCACTGTCAATCGCGATTTACACATGTACGTACTACTATCAAGAAAAAAAAAAAAAAAGAAAAGAAAAAAACAGAAGAAGAAGAAGAAAAGAAAAAAAAGTTTCGAGAACAATCCCGAAAGCTGGACCTTTAAATCAATTCCAATTTAAATGGAATAGGACTGAGAGAACAGGAATTTCTTTTCGCAGGAAATTGTATTTATTGTCGCATTTAATCGTGTGATTCTAGAATATTTCTTGAACGATATTTCGACGAGATAGAGGACGAAATCTTCGAGACGTCTCGTGTGGGCGTCGCGACGTTCATCTGCCGTCGGAAAATGGCTGCGCTCCACCACTAGCATCTTATTTTCAACCCCCTTATCTTCTGAATTTCAAACAACTAACATTGACAATTCATTTTCCTTATCGAAGTACTACGTGTGGTGTAAATAATCGAATTTTTCAGATAATTGAAGAACTTTGTTTCTTTCACGTAATAAATTTTCATTCATTTTGAATTGAAAATTGATATTAAATAGAAAGAGGAGCTTTTGAAAAAAAAAACATAACAACTTCCTTTAGTTTTCAATCGTATTTTTCAATTTCTTTTGCAAAAAAAGTCATCTCGTAATTTTCTACAAGAAAGAGAAATACTCGTATCAGACAAATGAATGTATAAGGAACAGAAGGCAGTTCGTGATCTCTAAGAATTCACCTTTTTAAATCTACAAAATTTCTCTAAACAGACATCAATTGCTCACTTTCACTATTCCGCCAGTTTTAGCATTAAGAAACGAAAAACACGTTAGACAGAAAACTTCAGGTGATACGAACATATAAATATTCCTACAGCATGAGATATCTCGTAGAAATTTTCAATAAAATTTCACAAAAGATCATTGAAACGTTCAAAAATCCGTTGTAAGTCCATGAAATTTCTCAAGAAAAATTACAAAGTGTTCTAACAATCGATTGTTCCACTCGGTCAATATCCCGATAATCAAAGGTCTACCGCTAATTCGATAATGTTCGAATCAAACAACGGTTCGAGAAGACTCTCCTGTCGCGTCGCAACGATCTTTCAATTTCCATGCGGTCGATGCAAGTTTCCAAGGGACGTTTCCTTGGAAGCATGACGAACCGACTTGACCAGTCGTTGACTGGTCAGTATCTATTTGCGGAGCATGCAAGTAGAAACAACGATAACAGGTTACTAGGACCAGTCCTGTGGGAATTCTGGCAGAGCTGTCCCACATTCATGGCCCACGGAAAGCGAATCTGTTTTCACAATGCTCATCGGGCCACCGCGTAGCGATTCTCACGTGACTGGTCAGCAACGGGTGTCCAACAGGTTTATCTTTAGAAGTGGACGAGACGCCGGTGACGCCGATCTCAGATACGGGGACTTGACAGTCTCGTATCGTTTCTGGCCGAAGAAACATCGCGATTTTCGCATCGATCGTCGCTAACGCGCCAACACAAATAGCCGACAGGTTTCTAAAAATTTTCAATTCCCAATCGTTCGAATTTTTCGTCTCGTTCGTCCTCTTGCAAAAAGATTTCTCGTGGATCTACTACTACTAGTTAGATCGTGGATCGTTTACTACTTGTTACTAGTAAAAAGAGCTTGATTCGATTATCGAAAGTTTCATCTTGGAGAGAATTGATTAGGTCAGTCCGCTTTTGAATTTCCCAGTCCGTCCTTAACATCTTGCGCTGGAATAACGTGCCGTGAACGTCGAGAATTTTTTGTTCCAAAATTGTAATATTTTCTCAGTTTTAGAATATTTAAGTACAACAAAATAGGCAAAACAAATAATAAATTTATTACTTCTCAATAATTTCCATCCAGTGATATCATACCGACGAGTTTCAAAAAGAAAGCGACGAATTATTGTATACGGTGTTGGTCACTTGTTATGGTCCGCAATCAGTTGCCAGCGCAGGTGGTTAATTAAAGAGACAAAAGAAAAATCACTCAACGTGAAAATAATGCCACACAGCTTTGCCATTAACTTTCTAACTTCCAATTTCTTTCAAAGAAAAATTTCTCGGGGATCCTACTGTCAGTAAAAAGATCTTTGCTACATTTTTACAGAAAAAAAAAAAAAAAACGAAAGAAAAGCTCGTTCGACGCGAAGGTGATAATTCGACGAACGATTCGAACGTGTTTCGTCTCGCGGAGAAAGAAAGCTGATCAAGCGCGTTGACCACGAGACGTCCGCGAGTTGAAACGGTGTTGAACGGAAGGTTAATCGATCCGCGGTTAATGCAACTGTACGTGCGAGAATTAAATCATTTTCCGCGATACTCCGTGGACACGAGGGAAAGGGGGGAGAATCCGTGCAAAATGGAGAGTTGCCGGACAGACACCTTCTTTCTCATTCCGGATTATGTAACCGAGGAGGGTGCGAGAGCGAGGAGGCGGAGGCGGTGGAAAACGACGGTGCGAAAACATGCTCTCCGTGAAACAGTCGGACCCTCGTTTCGACGTTTTAATTGTTTCGTGCTCGCGGTGCGAGAACGTGGTGGAGAGACCAGGACGAGAGAAAGGGAACCTGCTCCGTGAACGAGGCTGCCCCGGCTCCACCGGCTCCACCGGGGGTGGTATAAATATACGGGACGTTTAAAAAGTGTTTAAACGCGTAGCCGGCTACCTAACCCATCCTCTCGCGTTTGCGGTAACAAGGGTGAGACCAGCGAAAATTTAGCGTAAAAACCCGCAGGTTAAGTGAGAATTAAGAACGGACACCGACCGAGGAGCCGAGGGACGGTGAATTAAATCGGCTTTTTCCACGTTTTCCACTCCGGTTTCTTAGGTAGCTTATCGATTTATCGGAAATAAAATCGAGAACCCTATTTTCCTTCGAATCTTTGCATGTAATCGAGCTGATAAAATAGTTGTTTCGTCATTTCGCGGATAGTAATGGGCAGAAAAATGAGACTACTCAAATATTTTTCTATCCTTGGAAAATTTATCAAATTTGAGAAAAATTTGTGGAAAAGCAGTATTTAGTGAATTTCTGATTTCTAAAATTGAAGAGCTTCTTGCACGCCGAGTCTACATTTTTGTCAAATGATTTTTGAAATTTTTTCAAAATGAAACAATTAGAAATTCAAAAGTCGCGACAGGTTTGAACTCCACATCCCATGCTTGTCAAGGGGATAAAAATTCCTAGAGTTCCTAGAATAAAGTTACAGGCCGCCAACATACGAAACGTTATGCATTATTTTTGCCAGACGATGCGACAGAAGCTGATTTTCTTATCTCACGTCCGCGACACTTTCGCAGAATGCAAATCGATGGTTTGACGTGTAGTCGATAACAATGAGAGAGAGAGAGAGAGAGAGAGAGAGAAGGCGAGCACGCGACTCACGCTGTATGCAGAACCGATCGACGAATAGAGATTTGCTGGAGTTCGACGACGTTCAAAATTCGAATTTACCACCGGGTATTCATTTCGCGGCGGACTCGACTCGGCCGGGGCTTTCTCAGATATATGGAAATTTCCTTAGCCAGCGCCGTATTCAGAGGGGAGGCCAAGTAATATAAATTCAAATCAGTCCCTGTTTTCTCACACAACAAACTTGGAGGAACTCTGAAGCTGGTTCTCCGACGGTAGTTACTGCCTCCTTCCTGCATGCCCCTGCCACCTTCCGCGAACTAAGTACCCTCCTGCCCTGCCCGGCTACCACCCTCTTAATGAAGATATGTGACAGAACCAACCACCATTATGTATCTCCAACCTTCTGTCGTTTAGTTCTTTTGAAAACAGTTTCTCTATCGTTCACTTCCTTTAGAAAGAGCTTCTCTGTCTTTCAGTTACTTCAAAGGGAGTTCTTTCAATCTTCATTAAGCTGTTTTTGGATTTTACTGACAATGAGAATTAACGTCCATGGTTCTTCAATCAACCACCATAAGAACTTCTAGATATCCTTCTTCTCTTTGTCATTAAATTCTTTCGAGTTTTCAAGATTTTAATCATAAATTGAAGAAATTGCATCGTGAAGATCGTCATTCAACTCTCGAGACTCTGATCGCGAATTATAAAAAAAAAAAAAAACGTTTTGATTTCCACTGAGAATTAACCACCTGTCACACGAATCTCTCACCCTTCTTTCTTTCGTCATTTGACTTTACAAATTCAGAGTCGCGAATCGTTCGAGCTTTCCATTTTCACCATGTCTAGAATTTCGGCAGCCGTTTTATTGATTTTCCCGAAGTTGGCCGTGATAAGAAATTCTGGGGTTATATACAGGGAAATCAAGTTTTGCTCCTAATTTCAAAGGAGCTCGACGCCGGTGGTAGGGGTGGGTTGGGTCTCGCGTTCCTTTCCGCTCCCTTTCCAGCTTCGCCACCGCCTTCCCTTAATACCCATCGCGATTTCCATAATCTTGGGAGGCGCTCCAGCACCCTCTTATAATATAATAATATTCGCCAGAGAAGGCTTCGCATACGCGCAGCACAGTCGCTCTGCAAAATGGCCGACCACGTTAATACCCCCTTAATATTTAGGGATCTTGCGCGACTATCCGGCTCGAATTTTAAGTCCCAGCACTTTCGTCCCTTTTAAAATCCCCATTTCATCCCTTTCGGTGGTTAAATAACTTCCAATTATTTACCTTTCTCTATCCATCTGCCACGAACGAAAGAATTCTTCCATCATAAAAACTCTCGATTCTCGTTTGTCAGAGAATCTACGAATTCATACGATTTCATTCTTGCCAGGATTTCAGAATAAAAAGCACTAACTATCATCATTGAGAATTCTCCGTTTTTTCGTGAGAGAAAAAAAAAATCTTCCTTTTCACCGTCACGAGTGAAACTGCTCCGGATTAATCATCTGGATCGAATCGATCGCCAAAGAAGTTTCTACGCCGGCAAGCGAGGGGGACGGGGTCGGGGCAACAACAATCCGTGGAATCTGAAAAGTGGAAATTCAGCGTCGGATCGCGGCGAAATTTTCCAAGGCTGCGGGACGCTGTTCTCTTAGGCGGGTAACGGGCGGCTGCAAGCAGAAACGTAGGTATTGCCGGAGTTCTCAGGGTTTCGAGTCTGCTGACGACGCGGGGAGGGTACGGCCAGGGGAGGGTGGGATGGCGGTGGTGTCGGTGGTAGTTGGAAAAGGGGGACGCGCCCACCCTCGCGCTGCCACCCAACGAGACCCCTTTGCGTCTTGCCTTACCCCTCCGTCAACCCCTGAACGACGATACCACCGGGTACGAAGAGGGTGGAGGAAGCCGGCAGAGAGAGTCTAAGGTAGATTATATTATTTCTCCGCCCCCGCCGGGGGCTCACCCGCCATTTTGTGAATGTTAAATCATTTATTGATCCAAGAAGGTGGCACTCACCCTCCTACCTCCCGGCTCGACCTACCCCCGGCTAGAACTCACGCCACCCCCCGCTGCCACCACGCCACCCGGCCGACGTCTGAAAGGGGCCGATCCTTATTCCGCGAAGCGAATTTATATGTTCACCCTCTTTGTGCATGTGTGCGTTATATATATATATATATATATATACCACGTTGCGCCTCCACGATCTCTCCCTCTCGTTCTGTCTAGGCGTCTCGTGTTCGCGTACAGCACGTACATACGCGGGCGTGTGTATGCGGGAATTTCGCAACGAGCAGCGAATTTATGGTCTCGCGAGGCTCGATTCAATCCCCTTCGCCTCGTCTCCGGCTATTCCTTTAGACTTCGGTCCGGCTTCAGACGGCACCCTTATCCGACCCCCGCCTCCCCGAGCGCGCCCGGTCTCTCTTCTTGAATAATAGTTGCCCGCTTCTACGCTCGCATTTGGGATCCGCCAACGCGACTCCAAGATCCGAGGGCTTTCGCTGGATTTATTCCTTGACAGCGAACGTTCACCACCCCCTTGCACCCGCGATCCAGGCACAATTTTCCGCGTAATTATTTATTTAGACGTACGGAGGCTACGGAAATCATTTGCAGAACGCGACGAGTTTCCGTTTTATATTTCTATTTTTATTAGCGAGTACCAGTACCAGACGATGTGAAATTCAATACACTCGGTTTTGATTGAACAGTACATTGAGTCTACGTAATTATATTATGTTGCGCATGGATTTTACACTTTTTCCGCTTCTCTTGTTTCTTTCAAGAACAACGTGCACCAATCAATATGTAACTAGGACAATTTAGTAACAATTTACTCCCCCCCATGGGGATATATCCTCGCGTCAAAGAATTTTTATACCTTACAAACAAGTAATATTAAAATTAAAATTTATATAACACTCTGTAACACATTAAGTTATTAACGATTCGAAATGTGTCAAAAATTTAATAAAAAGAAATCGCAGAAAACTCAGCTGCGGATAAGCAAAGGATTAAGTACGACAGGAACTTTTGCAAATAGTTTGAAAGAAGAGCGCTGATGCTGTTGGGGCACTTGGTAATTTATAGACGAAATCGTAGCTCGAGACAGTTATTAGCGTGAAATGAAGATGCACGATGACAAAGTTAGATGATATATTACATTACATCAGGGCTCATTGTTATCTGAGGCAATAGCTGAAGTTCTGACAGTAAATGTTCGCCAAGTTAGGTATTCCGGCTATGAGATTTACCTGTGCCAACACAGGGAAGAACCAACTTCCGTTTAAATGGAACTTCCACGTCCGAAAGGTGCTTATGCTGATTTTCTTAGAAATTCCCGTCAGCCGCGTGTCAGTCGGAGGGGAACAAAACGAACTCTGTTCGCCTGTGTTTTGTAGGTCAGTGGAAAATTTCATCTACTTTTCTCACCCCTCCCCCCACTCCCATTTGAATTCCACTGAAAGAACGTTACGCGACGGATTTGGAGGATAAATTGGGTTGAAGAAACCTCGCCGGCAATCGGCGCGCAGGCTCGAGTGTTGGAAAAAGGCGATTTTTCCACGCGCAGAATCGTAAAAATCCCGCAGTGGCGGGAAGGAGGGTCGGCGACGGGGGGACGAGGGGCGGAGAACAAGGAACGAACAGGGGCGAAAAATAAGGGCGAGGTCAGTTGGACGCGAGCCGTGGAAAAATTCACGCAATTTCTCGCGACGCTGTCTCTGGCCCTCTTGCGACCACTCCAACGAACCAGAATTTTAAGGTGAAACATTTCGTACATAATAGATCGTGACTTGTGTATCGACCTTCCACAGTGGATGGAACCGTCTTGGAGGATACGACCATAAGAATCACCCGAGAGTCTTCGATAATGTTTCTCGATCTGTTGGATTATTACCTTAAATTTTCGGAAGTACGTATTTTTTTTATGGATTTTTTTACTTCCCCAAGGACTTTTGAAGGGAAATTTATGAATTTCATGGAAATGATGATTCAATGCAGGTAGCCGCACGTTGCGCATGCACAGCTTCAGTCAAAAGATTTGCTTTCAACAAACGTAGAATTGTAAGAATTGTTAATAGACTGCGGATTTTTAATATGCAAATTCATAATTCATATTTTTAAGAATGTAATAAGTTTTAATAGGTACATATGGAGAGGAAAATATTTTTACAATTTTTCAATTAAAATCCACAGTCTAATTGGTAATTTGAAATTAATATACTTGCCGTATTTGCTATATACGGTATCAATTTAAATATTGTTTCTTCACATGTCTTTTAACTTTAAAATAGATGTAATGATTATAATAGAACTTTAGAATAGGGGTGCAAGTTCATAGTAAAAATACGACGTTGCAAGCGGAAAGAAATTAAAAGTAGTCAGTGAGTATAAAGTCATATTAAAATACTTGTTCGTTACTTTTATTGGGTGACGACACGATGAGTAGAGAATTTTAAAATTCAGCACCTTTTTAATTAATCTGCCTGTATTTTTATACATCATTTATCATTGCAAGACTTATTACTAGACGTCAGAGAGAACACCAGGATTTTACAAAACCGGCAAGAACGTAATGATGTACATACATCCACTCCAATTATTTACTTCAGTGAAAATGTCAATTGCGAAAATTGTGCCAATTTTTAACTAACACGCGCGAAGTTATTTCAATGATTGAGCAGAAATTCAAAATCACAACGAGCGAGCACGTCACGCGTCAGAAAAAATTCCGCCCCTGTCACGTATCAAAGTATGCAGAATGCAACGCCAGCACGACGATCATTCGAATCATCAAATTCCTTGTCGTCTCGATGGTGGCGAGAAACGCGAGCCAGGCGTGTGCATACTGTGTTTTTTTTTTTCCCCCGAATGCCAGTTGGATGCAAGGTGCGTGGCCAAGCATCCGTCATCGGACGGCCGCTCCGATTATGCGGTTTAGCGATGAACGACGATTATGCACCGTAGTGGCGCGGCAATTTCGCTGGCAATCCGGAGGGTTTGGCAACGACGGAGAGTGGGAGAGAGGGAAAGAGAGAGAGAGAAAGGGAGGGAAAAAAATCAGAAGAAAGTGCGAAAGTGGCGCGCGAACGCCACAAGTGCCCTAACTATCTCGGGCGCTGGAATTCGGAGCACGGTGATTATATGGACAGGACAGCGAAATCTCGGCGGTCGTCGAAATTTGCGGGACGGACGCGGCCCTCCCCCTCCCCTTAGGCCCTCCGCCACCCCGGCAGGATGTCCGAATTCGCATTCCAACACACCAAACCGAGCCATCCCACCCTCTTTTGCCACCCCCTTGCTGCAACGCCGAACCCACACTTCCTGCTTTCCCACTCGACGATCAACCAACACCCACACACACACACACACACATACACACAGATTTCGCGTGAAAATTCTACGCTACAGTCCGGATTCTCTGTCGGCTGCGATTTCGTCGAACGAACGACGACTTTCTGGGGGAAAAACTCTCGTGGAAACGTAATTTGCATTTTTGATAGTTGTCGCTTTGGAGCTTTTAGGGGAGAATGTTTAGAACGTTTAAGGGTAGAAGGACACGTTGTTCTTTTTTTTTTTTAATTATCTTTTTTTCTGCAGGGTTAGTAGGTTTTATATTTCTGGGGGAACTAGGTAACATCAAAAGATCCCTCTTTAGGGTTTGTTTGTTTTAGAACGAACATTTTAGGATATTGTTTTCGATCGGTAGGTTGTACACTCCTGCAGAAATAAATGGAAATAGGTTTAAATGTTTGCATTCTGACACTCTGTGTATTCTTTTACATCTACATTTCAAGATTGAAACCAGTCTGAAAAATCATTGTCAAACATTTCACCCTGTAAACAACAGTACATTACAATATATCACGCTGCAATTTATCTTAACTTGATGTTTCACTCAAAAAAGAAATTGATCAGAAATTCATTCATTGACAAGAGGAAAAGACTCCTAATCCAATATCTTACAAACAACGTAATATTTCTAATAGTATGCAACAGTGATATTTCAACAGCGACAATATACTCCGAATAACGAATGAAGCGCGACCCTCCACATCCCTCTTCGTTCGTCCAAAAAGAAAAACCTTCCTCGTAGCTGATCAGAGAGCAACGCGTGTGTTTTCCATCCATTTGTCGTGAAAAATGGCGCGCAGAGGTTAGCAGGAAGCCCCGCGAGAGATCGTACGCGGAGCAGACGGAAAGCTAGCTAGGCTTAGGCTCGTGGAAAATGCGGGATTTCAATTTGTTGGTCGAGTTCCGAGACGCGAGGAGCGTCAGGATCTAGGGTGCAGGCTGGAGGGTGTACGCGCGCGGGGCGCCATAGTTCGGTGGCCCCACCCCTGACGCGCTGCCGAGACTAGGGTCGTGGATCGTAGAAGCGGCAGGGAGGGTGCAACGGGGGCCAGCCAAGGCTGCGAATGATATAGGGGCTGCGACGCCATTTTGAATTAGCTGCGCTTAGAGAGCGAGCGGGAAAGAGACGTGAAAGCGAGGTGAAAAAAGACGGACACTTTCTCGACGTTCGTTCGTTTCCCTCGCGCTTTACGGTTAAGAGAGAAAAAAGGAGAAGAAGGCGAGACGGGCCGTACGCGGAAGGGTGGAGAGATTTTTAGAAGCTCCCTTAGCAATGGTCGCTGAACTCCTCCGCTTTCCTCGTGTCCCTAAACGCAGTTTTAACCCCTCTAAACTGACCAGGCTTTCCCTTTTACTGCGAAAAAGATCGCAGACCCTTCCGACCACCTTTCGGGCCTCGACCCTTCAAATTTCCTTTGGGAACGGTTTGGTAAACTTGCCGCGGCGTGGTCGAGCGAATTTCTGCCCTGTTGTCGAAATTTCGCGACGTGCAAGCCGAAACGATGTCTTGCTTGCCACGTTCTCTGTGGCTCTTAATTTCGGTATTATTCGTTAAACCGAGGAGTTAATTTTATAATGTAATATAAATGATTTTAATAGTGGAAAAAGATCGATCCCCGCGAGAATGAACTTATATAATAACAAGTCATTTGTTTCTTGAGAGATCCTTGCACGAGCAGAAAATCACAGAAGAGCACGAACTCAAGGGTGCGTCGATAAGGAAATTCGCAGAGTGCAATTAACGAGTGGAAAGAGGGTGCGAGAGCAAATAAAACGAGTCTCTCTCTCTCTACATGTGTATTGCCTCTCTTGTTACGTCGATGAAAACACGAATTTTCGCAGCGTCGTTGGCGAAACGCGAGAAATTCGAATAATATTTCCCCTTAAATTAAAGCAATATTTATCCCATAATTCGCGGTGGATTTAAGTGGGAAAGTTGGCGTGAAAACGAGACGTGAAAAGCGAATTAAAAGTGCGGAACAAAAAGCGAGAAGCCGCGGGGAGTTGTACGAACGGTGGGTGAATATTAACGCTTTTCAGAGGAAATGAAGACCGTGGGGCAGCGGCGGTGGTGGCGCAGCGACGCGCGTGTGTGTTTGCGCTCGATAAATCGTGAAATCAACGGGCAACGGTGGAACGATGCCGCGATCAGTAGAAATTAGGTCGGTCGACTTTTTATCGGGCTCGTTAGCAGTCGTTTAATTTCGCGCCGATACATGGAAACGCGCCGAGTGAAAATGGATTACCGGGCGCTGGCAGTACACGCGTATCGAATTACAAGCGGGTCCCGGAGACGCTTACAAAAATTAATTGGCCGATCGGCTGAATAATTAACCCCGGCCGGGCGGCGTATAATTGCGCGTATTTAATTTCCCACGCAAATTCGAGTCCGCGTCGAATCACGCTCGGGAATAATTTTATCATAATTACGCCATATTGCCGGTTTAACGACCGTGGCTCGATATCTCGCGATAGAAAAAAAAAAAAAGAATCTGTCGCTTCGTTTGTGCGGCGAGTGAAAAGTTTCTTTTCTTTTATCTCTAATTTAGAAATTGTAGGATGATTTTTTTTTTTTTTTAGAAAGAGTTTCGTTCGTAAAATGCAACAATAGAATAAATGAACGAAATGTAACAATAGAATGTTACAGCAATAATTAATGTAGATTGTCAGGAAAATGTTTAATCGAAAGATTCCATGTGTACAAAATAGTGAACAATAAATGAACATCGCTTCTGTGTATCTAAATTTTTATAGTAAATTTCTCCTTCGTTAAATTTTTCAGCTTATTCTGGTGTACAACAACTGTTATTAATAATGACATATATTTATTTTACAATTTCAAATGATTACGTCTTTCTTTCATCGAATTTCAAGTTATCCCAACATGTGACAATTGAAAAAAAA
>NW_025110427.1:0-12990 GCF_011392965.1 Frieseomelitta varia | reverse complement strand
AAAAATAAAAAAAAAAAAAAAAAAAAAACACGCAATAATATTTTTATTAAAGGATCTGTCATTCGTTTTGAATAAAAAAAAAAAAAGAAAAAAACAGGCGAAATTGACGATAAAAATCGATAGCTGGACGATCGAAGTCGAAGCGAAACAGCGTGCTAGAGAACGCGATCGACCAATTAATTTCGTCGCTCGATCTCGATGCATACGCTCCCCAACGTTGAATTTCACGGGGCAGTCAGCTGGTAATCGTTTCATTTGCCGCGATTCGTTTGACACGGTGTAATCCGATCGCGTTGCAAGCTCGTCTGTCGCGTTAATTATAAAGTTCATTAGCGCTCGTAGCCAGTATGACATTTAGGCACCGCTGGCGAGTACACATTTTTCCCGGGCAAACGACGCGCGTCATCGATCCGTTGCCGACTTTATTTATTCAAAGGGTCTTCACCGAATCTATTACGAATTTAGCACAGGCAGGCAACTGATCGAGCAGGATACGTTACTTACGAATTAATCAATTTAGAGGAACAGGCAGACTGTTGTTTCCCTCTTTAAAAAGGAAAACTCCCCGAGTTTGCTCGGACCTTTAATTAAACGCTTTTGATCAACGAATCGACAAAGAGCTGTTTATTCGAGTTTAATTATGTAATTTAATTATGTAGTTTAATAGTTACGTTGACTCGTCGTTTGCCATTTTTCGAACAAACAGGACTAGGAGGCAAGTTTTTGTAATATTTTTCTACTAACAGATAGAGGTAGAATACAAGGATGAAATTAGTGGTAGTTATATACGTTTTATATTTTAAGAAAGGATCGTTTTAAGTTTAATGCTCTTTAGAACAGGGAGAGAATGCTCCCGAGTTTTTATCAAATTCTTTTATCCTGCCGCCCTCTGTCTTTCACCCCTTATCAGTACTTTTCAGCTTTAAAAGTTTCTTTCTTCATCGACAGAGAAGTAAGCCCGGTGAATATTTTCCGCAAGCATCACAGGTGGCAGCTCCTATTGATTCTAGAGTCGGTAATGCAGTCGCCTTTGTTACTCGCTAGAAACTACTCTTCGTAAATTACTCCCAAGAAAGATTATACGTTTAATCCTTCGACTTCACTTGCAACTCTTAAACAGCATGAAAAAAGGAATGTTTTAATCGTAACCAATCCGAGACGAATGGACGTCAAGTAAACGTGGATAGTGTCGGGAAAGGGAGAAGAACGAGGAAGTTAAGCGCGACTATGCCACATGCATCAAGTGGCTTGTAAACTGGCCTTAAATTTCCCCGCTTTAAGCGGTGTAGCTACGCGGAAAAATCTATGACCCGGCTTAAAACACGCCGCTTCTAATTGCTTGCCCGCGTTGCAGGCAGTTAAAGTAAGTCCTGCAGGGAGTGGGAGCCGGTTCTCGCGAAATAAAAAGAAGCGCAGAAGGTTCCAGGCGTTTCTCGGATACAGCCTTCCCCGGAGAAACGAGCCAACGGTACGGGTAAACCCTTGATACGATTAATTGCACCCGTTTCCAGTTTTTCGTACATTCTCGACCATCCCCCTTTGTTCTCGTTTCCCTTGGCCAATTTAGCACCCTCGATTTCCCACGTTACGTGATTGAAACTGAAACGCGTTTCAAGGGAGGAAACTATCGTGGATTTTTCTCGGAATGATGGGAAATCGATGAAGTAGGTCGCGAATTTTTATGTATTCAGGCAGGAATTAAAGATGAAAAATTAAATTGCAGAATACGTATAATATGTGAGATATTCAAAGTAGAGTAGTTTGTTACGACATTTATATAGGATAACTTTATTTAAATTGAATTATTAAATAATTTAAGGTAACTCTATTTCTTTTCTGTTTGAAAATTCTGTTTCTTTGGTCATGTCCGCGAAAGTTAAATAAATTTGCATAAAAGTATCTAGTCAGGAGCGGCGAATATTTTATTTTCTAGAGATTGAAAGGACTTTGTATTTCTGCGAATGATAACTAGATTAATTGCTAGAGTAATTACGAACGGGAGTTAAACGAAGGAAATGCTTTCTGTGCATTTCCGCATCATCTACAATTCTATAATAATGAACTTTTCAACCTACATTAACCGAAGAAAAACTTCAACATCAGATGCGAGAAATATACTTTTCTTGAAAGAAAATTAAAAATTAATATTTACGGATGATGTTACCGAAGATACGAAATTTAAAGCACTCTTTCTCTCTCTCTCTCTCTCTCTCTCTCTCTCTCTCTCTCTCTCTCGGGCCGAACTCTTAAAGAGTTGAAACGCGCTCTAACTTTGTCTGGCTGCAACTCGCAAGAAGAAATTCACTCATTCGCGGGCGCAAGGTTTTCACGTTCTCGGGGGAAAAGAAGAGGAAAGTGAACAAAGAGGGGCGAAAAGAAAAATAGAACATGGTACAAGAGTGTTACCCTGTCCAGGAGGTTGTGCCAAGTCCGATGAAATTCATAATTTGCCGAAGTTGCTCGTGGCGAGGGGCGATAATGGGGCCCGGGGTTGCTTTGGGTCTAGCCTCGTTCCTTTTTAAGTTTTAAATAGTTTCCCGCGAGTTTTAATTAGGAAATTCATCCCGGCCGCCCCATTCGCCTCTATTACGCTGGAGCCGGCTTCGAAGACAGCCCCGAACGGAACAGCCAGAGGAAGAGGCGGGCGGTGAAAAAAGGGGTAACGATCGTCGTTTTTCAGTTAACACCGAGGAAAATTGTAGCGAACTTCTAACGAGTATTAAAACACGAACTTCTCGTCGAGGAAATATTGTTTGTACGAGGCTATTACGGAACAACGGACGACGGGGGTCATGGTGGTTTTAAGTGTCTCTGGTTTTTCTTTCGGACACGGCCGGACTTGCGCGATAGTTGATAATTTATTGGGTTGGTCGATTCCTATTGTCAGAAACTCGTAGAAAAAAAGTCTTCGACATTATACACGCATAGTGCAACTTCGTTCATATCGTAGATAATCGATTGGATCCTCTTATTGTTAGCTGGAAGTGTGAAACAAATAATACTTATCAGGTCTCTAATACTTATCGATTTTATCCTTAATCTCAAATTTTACTCGTCGCTAATCCCTTGCCTTACGATTTTTTCTTCTCAGTCTTCAGTAAATGTTCGTTATTACAACATGTTATATCGTGCCATATGTAAATCATTTATTTATTGTTTATTAATCATACTCGGTACTATAATTTGTTTTTTCTTTCAAAACGAAACCATAATTCCTTCTACGAGTGCAACTCGATAAGTTAAAACTCAAAGAATTAATATCCCAATATTAGAAAATATTTCGTACCTCTACCGTTAGCCACTTTTTCATTACAGCAACTCCACAGCTCGTCGTCCCTTTCATTTTCCAATAAAGTGACTAAATTACCTCTTTCATCGAGATCCCGAATATGCATTGTATATTTCAAAAGTTGCAATATGTACTCGGGCCGAGCAAGCTACTGCAGGTCTTCTCTCCGAGAGATCGTCTTCACTGAACGGCGAGAAGGGGGCAGCGAAAAAGGGGGGGGGGATGGTGGAAAGAAGGAAAAGTAAAGCGCACAGTCTTCATTGTATTCCGTGTGGCCGGTAGCATCGATCCTCGTACTTTTTGCTTCACCCCTTTTCGCTTTGATACGGCCCAGTCGGAGAAGCATCACCCTCCCCCGCCATCCTCGCTCCCGGCCTGGCCTTTACTGCAGCCACCCCTCCGGCAACCCCATTCGCCGTTTACTTTATTCTTATCTGGAAATACTGGAGCGGCGAAGGTGGTCGACAGCGATCTCCCTCGCTCTTTCTTCTCGGGCTCTTTACAACCCTTGGCCACCTCCAAGCCGCCGTTCGTTCGCCTTTCTTCGTCGAACCTCCTCGACCCGACCCGGGTGGGTGGTGGCTCCTTCCCTTCTTTTCTTTTCGCCTTCGTGCTTGGCGGAACGGCGAAAAATCCCGAGAAAGAAACGAAAGAACGGTGGGGATGACCTGGTTGGAGGGGATGCTTTTACTTCTTCCCTCCCTCTCCCCCCTCTCTCTCACTCTTTCTCTTTGACTTGTAAGCAGGTTAGTATGCAGCGCTCGTTACTCAACGTTAGAACCAATCACGATTAAAAGTAACGTAACTGTATGCTTTAGGAGATATGTTTTTGTGAAAAATATTACAATTGGTCGTAGGTATTCGTACACGTATGCGTGTTGTGTAGATTTTAGTGGGAATAAATATCATTACATCTTGAGAAGTTTATATATAATGATCCAGACTACGCAGATTCGTATTTTTGTGAGAATAACAGCTAGAAATCTAAAAAGTCTGGCTCACCCGATAAATGTATTTTTCATGTGTCTTTATGTAGACTAAACATTATCAATCAATTACACCACGATTTCGATAAGATCGCACATCGTTTGAAGATAAAAGCATGCGTTAATATTTTTCGTAGCCACTAAATTAGTTTCAGTTGAGCTTCACGTACGTTTGTAGTACAATATACACACGATCTCAATTTTCCCCACTTTGTTCGTCCGACTGAATAGAAACTATTTCCACAAGAAAGCGGAAGAAGCTTTACGGAAGGAGCTTTATTTCCAGGATTTTTAGACAGATCTCGGTTCGTCCTTTTTACGGCTGGACCTTACGGCAGCCAGTCTTTTCTTGGTTTACGAGGGCACCCTCAGGGGCCACTCTTTATCGCTCTAGAAGCGCGTAAAAGAGCCGAAGTCAACGCTTAAAACCCAGCAGAGTTTTTAGTGTCGCACGATCAACGGCATCTATATGCTTCCCCACTCGCGGGGGTGGTACTCTCTGCAAAGGGTCGTCCGTTTAATGATCCTCGAGTTTTCTTTAATTAAGAACGTTCGCCAACCTGCCCCACCTGTTTTGAAATTTTCGTTTTCCCCCTTCCGCGAAGGGATTCGTTTTGCCCTTCCAATTTACAAATTCAAATTTCCCGCGATATTTCCATTTCCATTATACAGAGTTGTATATACAAAGTTTTATACCTGCAATGCCTCGAAGAGTTAATGCGCATGGATTTATTATACAATTAAAAAAAAGAACACATTAGATTTTGTACAAATATATTTCCACAAAAACACCACTGTGCCGAATGTAGAAAATATCAATGAAAAATTACGAATTGGTCGTTTTCACCTTCGTTCTGTCAGTGGTATGGAAGGAGGAAGGTGATATTTCGTACTGGACAACCTTGACGAGGGGTCTGACTCAGAGATGCATGAAAAAACACTGACTCAAAGGCTTCCGGGTGTCTGAAACCTGTTTCACGATACACAAGTTTTCAACTCTTCCTCTTTCGTCCGCAACCCCTCGTATCAACTCCTCACACTCCTGCCCTACTAACCTTCCACCAAGGAATTAACAGTCTCTCGAGAAATAATTTATGAATTTATTTATTCTTTTTCTTTTTTTCCTTCTCGAAGCATTATCGTCGATCTCCCTTTCCAACCATTACATATACTTGTTTTGTATTTCGTTAATTCTTCAATATTTCGCCGGGGAGTATCAAAAGAATCCTTGGAATTATAACATAGTTCAAATATTAAAAAGTAATATATTGATCGATATGTTTATTGAAATATCAATATCAATCGTCGTTCGTATCTACGAGCAATTAGAGAGACGTGAAAAATGCAGCGATCGGGGAGCGTGTTTCGTAAAAACAAAGCCTCTTGAATTTATAGTACAATCAGAAAGTCCTTATTATTTTCTCAGTCGAGCCGCCATCTTTTGTTTTTGCCACTCGCCTCTCCTTATCGCGTCGTAATTTATCCTGATCCTCACCCCTTCGTGATACACCTCTTCGTTCTTTCCAGCGGCGACCCTTTTGCCTCCTCTTTTTCTTTCCCTTCGCGTCTATTGTCCCTTTCAGGGGGCTATCAAAAGACCGAGATCCTCGTCTTGGCCACGCGAAACTCTCGACAACGCTCGTAGTCGCTTCAATAACGAAAAATATCAACGATCCACATAAATTCGCGCGTCCTTTTCACCCTCTCTAAACGTGGATTCGAATATCACAAAAACTCGCGTTGCTCGGCTATGATACAGTACGATACGTTTCAGTTTGTAAGCGCGATCGGTAGAAAATTGATCGAGCACCAAGCTCGATGACAAATTCCTACATTCTCGCATTAAATTCTGATCGTGTTTCGATTGACGAGTACTTTACAAACAGCCAGTTTGAAACAAATACTTGGAACAATAATATCGCATAATTTCGTACAAGCAATGTCACAAGTGATTTATTCTCATGTATGTTTTAATCAGTCACAGAACCCTTTGCGTTGTCGCGTCTTTCACGTCCCTCAGAAACGTGATCTGATTAAGTGTCAGACAGAGAGAGAGAGAGAGAGAGAGTGAGAGAGATTCAATAATTCAAACTTTTCTTCGTTGCGACTTGAAAGAGATAGCATAATATACGGCAAAAGGTGGACAGGATCGATTGGCAGCGAATGAAAGGCTCATTTGGCGGTGCAATCGGCAGAATTCGAGCGAACGAAAGACAGATCGTTGCGTTTTGCCCGCGGACGCGTTTAGGTTGCCAGTGTGTCGTGCGCGCGCGTTCCAGGATGTTCGTTGGATAATCGAAAAGCCAAGCGACGGGAAAATTGCGAGGTGGAGGGTGACCAATCGCCCGTGAAAATTGAAAAACTATTTCGATCGGCACCGGATGAAGGAGCATCAAAGTTGCACGGGGCTCGCGTGCGTAACCGCTAATGCCGATCGATAGGTAATGGGGTTTCGAACGGTCTATGGCGTTTCTGGTTTACCCATTAGCGTCATTTGTTGGCTGCAGATAAAACTGGCGACGATTAATCATTGGTTAAATAAGCGAATCGCTGCTTCGTTCCGGATGAAATTTAACGACAAACGGCTAACTAATTGCCATGCAATTAAATCAATAAACTGCCTGTACTCTGGCTGACCCTCCCCCTCAACCCCCCCCCCCCCTCCTCCCCTACCAGCACAACCCGTGTGTAATTTTATTCCCAGCTACTGGACTTTCCGACCGATCCTGCGTTTCCTTTGTCTTTCTCACCGCTTTTGGAATTTCGCGTGTAAACACGGTGCGAGCAATTGGGGTTCTCTTTGATTAGGGTTCCTTGTTCAGCTGTTTTTAAGATTGACGAGAACTTTGAGAATTTTCTTCTCCACTATTTTTTTAAAAAAAGAACGTGAAAGATTGAGGCTTTCAATTTCATTTATATTATTGTATTTTTATCGCTTTTCTCTTTGTATATTAAAGAGATTCTTCCCGTAGAATGAATAAATAAATGCCTCGAAATATGAATTTCGTTAATAAATTTTTAACCTACAGGTTAATTTAATAAATTATATAATAACCTCGTTATTTTTAGGTATTTTAATGTAATTATATAACAATCTATGTATAAATATATAATAATTATATAACAACCTTATTAATTTTAGGTATTTTAATAAATAATATATAATCTACAGTACTTTCAATAAATTGAATTAACAATTACAAACTTTTAAACCTATCGCATTAATTCAACGGCCTTTGCCAGATCTTATCATTCAAAGATCATTTTTATTGGCAAATGAATTTCCACGCATAATTTTTGATGGTAATCGGAGGTCTTGGGAAGGGATGAGGGCCGACCGATGAGGGGATGAGAGCAAAGGGACAGCAGCTGCACGGGATTGAACCCTCGGCAAAGATTTTTCGGAAGTGAGCCTTTTTACAAAGCTGACGATGGTCAGCATGCTGTTTTGCATACCGGTCAAACGCGTTAGCAAATGTATCGGCCAACGCTGCACGCGTTTCGTGCACGCGTTTATACCACGATCGCAACATACTCGGTTTCAGTGTCGCTTCGTCCTTCCAAAGAGTGCGTTTAATTATAAGCCGAACACTTAGTCTCCGTAATTAATGTGACGATGCGTCCCGCGAGTGGTTTCCAGCGTGAATTTCCTCTGGGGCATTAATTTTCCCTCCCCTCCCCCCCCCCCACTCGCTACGATCGATCGTTACCCGATATTTTCGAGTAATTTTCAAGCGTATTTTTTCAACGTTTCGCACGCCCGTCCAGCGTAGAATATTCCATAAGTGTACAGTATCGTAGTTTAACTAGTTATTAATTCACTAAACGATAAATTAGCGGTTGTTTTTGATAAGGTTAATGCGATGGTTTAACGTGATAGTGCTCGTTTGTAAAAGTAGGAAAAAATATATTTTTATTATTAACAGCGCGATGATCGATGAAACTATATTCGAGTGTTGACACGGTACACATTTATTTATCCGTTTATACGCTTCTTCAATAATTTATCACGTATTTTATACATTCGTAGGTAATATTTAATTTAATTTGATCGAGGTATCATTTACTCAGCTCATTTGTCCATTTCTTTTAATTATATATGTGACTCTTTTGCTACGTGGTTTTTCGATTCTAACTCGGGTACGGGATTGTTTAAAAATTAAATTAAATTATTTAATTTAAAAAGTGTGATAACCTCAAGTCGATAGTATAACTGTAATTTGTAAGAACTGGCTTGACAAATTTTCAAACGTTTTAGAAAAGCATTTTGTGAAAAAATTGACATACTTTCGCACGTGGAATAATTTTCAGTTTGCTGTTTGTTGCTGACCTATTGAAAGTTCTCGCTGCAGGTAAATTTATCGTCGATAAATTTCCAAAGCTTGATTTCTCTCTCTTTCACTTCGACTTATTTTTAACTCCTCGGTTGTATATATATATATATATATATATATATATATATATATATATATCTCAATACGATCCTCGCAAAGGGAAAGCGATAATGAAAGATACTCAGGTCCGATAGATTTCACCCGTTCTCGATTCGTGTTCTTTTAAAAGCGGCCGCTTCTTCGATGAGTTTTTGCGCGCGGAGAAGGTAAAACGGGGCGGGAAGAAGAGAAAAGAGAGAAACAGGAAAACGACTCGCGATTTCTTGCATACCATTCGCATTACTGGCTGCATCCTCCTCCTCTTCCTCCTTCCTCCTTCACCCTCACCACCTCGTGCTCGCCGTAGCATCCAGTCTCATTTGCTTTTCCTTTCGAGCTTTCCTACCCCTTCCGTTTTCAGCCGGCCTCTCCTTCCTTACCATTCTACCGGTTGCTCCTCTCTCCGCTTTCCGCGCTCGAGCAATAAAAACAACGGCGGAGCGTTTTCTCGAGCGGTCTCGAGAAACCTTGGAGGAAAGTACTGCGATACCAGTCGGTCGATACTCGCTGCAATGAGGGAAAAGAAGACAAGAGAAGAAAAAAGACGATGGACTCTGATGGATTAGGCGGGATGGTTTCCGAATATCTAGCGCTTGATTCAATCAGTCAATATAAACGTAATGTACTGCTCGAAAGTATTACAAGTCACCATCAGTTTTAACTTATTAACTTAAGCGATTGTGATAATGTTTGAAAGAATCACAGAATCGTTTCCCCTGTCGCTTCAATTTTTTTTTTTCTATCTTTGTCCTTGGATCGTGGATTCTTGTTCTTCTTTAAATAATCGTTTTATAATCAATTCTTATTATTAATTGAATTTTGTTATTACATATATGTGCGTCTGTATAAACAAAGAAGACATATAACTCTTAATATACTCTTCCTGATAGAAATTAATATAGACTAGAGATTAATAAGATTACTAAGATTATTCTAATTCATTTGTTATTAAAAATTAAATCGATGTGAAATCATTTAATTTTGACAATCGTTTAATTAACTGACTAGCCTCTTCTTTTTCAGACACAACGACGGCAGACATTTTGATCGTCCACTACCATCGTTCCCTCGAGCTAGTCCAGGGGAATGGACGAGTACACTCACCCCCACTTTGATAGCCTTGGAAAATATTTCCAGCCATTTTTCGCCCCACCAATACGAGCCACCCTTCTAAGAAGTCCAAGGGTGGACGGAGGGAAGGCCGAGGTAGAAACAATGGAAAAAGTACCGCCATCTTTAATTCCATCTTCGACCACCTCCACCCCACAGACAGTCCGAGGTCCCAGTCTTAAGGGTGAAGAAAGAAAATGCCAAGATCGATAAATTCTTCTTCTCAACACTGTCTGTACCATCCGAGACGAAACTATGTTTTAAAGATAATTCTGTTCTGTAATTTACTTCTTAAATCACCGAAGAAATTGGAGTAATAAACGGAGTAATACACGATATTGAATTAGAAAATGTACATATGTACGCTTATGTTGGATAATTCAATGTATTCGAGAGTTCATTATTTTTGTAGGATGTTAATCTTAACAAATTTTGCGTTAACATTTTCTCACCTACTCCTGTGTCTGCTCCTTATCGCTCCTAACTATGTTCGTCATTGCGAATTAAAATATTCTGAATTTCACATCTATATTCACATACGGGAAAAGAAATTGTGACGTTGTATGTACTAAAATAAATTTTCGTTTCCTAAGAAAAGAAAAAAATTTCCCTTTTTCTCCTGTAAAGCGTTCATTTCATGTTGACGAAATTAAAATTGAAAAATTTTTTCTAAACTAAGCGTTTTCTAATTGAAATTGAATCGGAGAATCGAAAGTGCTTGGTTTGAGATTGAATTATTCTGTAAGGTTTCAGTACATTTATAAAGAAAATTAAAAATCTCATTTAGCTGAAGTACGACGAGCAACTGAAATCATACCTGTTGAAGTTCACACAGTTCTACATCTTGCAAATTTCAACACCCTTCGGAGGTTACTAGCAGCTAAAAAGGTAGGTTGCAACAGCGATCTTCATCACCAACACCCGTTCAGTCGAAAATATACGAATTGTTACAGCCACAGATAAGATGTATAAATAGGATCATTGACTAACTAGGATATCAAAATCAATTCTAGGATAAATCAGACAACCAATGCTTTTCCAAGTCCCATGTTTTGGGGGTCACCTGATTCCCATTTTTATGTCACGTAACATTTCTAATATTTTATTTGAAGCAATAAATTCTTTTCTATAACATTTTCAACTATTTAAAATTTTCAGTTGATCATTTGAAGCGATCGAGTCACTAATACGTTTCAACGAAATTGCCTGTCGATCGATTAACGCGGTCAGGTATATTTCGATCGGTACGGAAATAAGAGCTCAGTAGAAGTCGAAATTTCGTTGCGTACGCATCACACAAATTTTTAAAAGTAAATTTTTACAAAATATTTCTGAATATTCCAATTGTTTAAATTTTATCTAATATTTCTAATAATTTATTTGTAACAATTAAATAATAAATATTCTTCTATAACATTCTATAATATTCATTAAACATTGTCTAATATTTCTAATAATTTATCTGTAACAATTAAACGATAAATTCTCTTCTATAACATTTCTAAGTTCTGTTTAAAATTTCTAATTAATCATTTGTAGTAATCGAGACACTAATACATTTCTAAGAAATTTTCATTATCTATATCGCACCATTAACAACCGAAAGATCAGATTAAAGTCCATCGATACGGAGACGAGAGCTCATTATGAATTGCATTTTTGTCGTGTGCACATTGTTCAAATTTAGAAGTCTGAAAAAATATTATCAACCACTAAAATATTATCGATCACTGATGACTGAAACATATGATTAAACTTGAGCACTAATGAAGCTTATTATCAATCAAACTTTCGTCGTGACCACATCGACCAAAATTTAGCAGACAAATTTTAAATAATATGTGTGCAACCAAACCTTAATCTACTATTCTGACTTCAACGATCAGTAAGTTGCATGGTTTCGTTTCTTTGGTGTTGGGTTAGGTTTGGGTTACGTTTGGGTTAGGTTAGTTACCATACTTTAACAATTACCATGATGCACATTATATTTCTGCATATACATAGATAATATTAGTCTAACAATAATATTGCTATTTAAGTATTATTAGATACTTTCAGAATTTCTCTTTGAATCCATAATTTGGAAAATAATTTAGTCCTGCACTATTAATTATTAAAACAAGAATATTTCAACAATATCTTAAACGACCCCATTTCTTAAACGATACCATTTCCCTTTCTAACAAATTACTTAAATTCAATACAAGTTGAGTCCTGCATGAGAAATATATGAAACAGTACTGATTTAAAATATATTATAATGAGACCCGCGCGTAGTCACCTCCACGTGGTGGGCCTTGGTAATTCATATCGTTTCACAAACATTAAAGTTTCTAAAACGTTATCAACCTGAGTTGTAAAACGGTAAATGATAAACGTCAATGTCTGTGAAACGATATGAAGCTAAGAACTACGCAACGTACAGTTCAGTTTAGATCGTGAAAATTTCTGTTCATTCTTTACTTCACTATCTAAACTGAACTGTAGGTACAACAAGTTAATGAGTAAACTATTGGATGAAACCGTCTACAATACACGTGGACAGTTAATATTGGGTAAGTATAGGTAAGTATTTGTATGTTAACTTAGTCCTAAGTGAACTATTATGAAATCATTTCAAACACTTGTGGATAATTCATGGATACCGGGTAAGTATAGGTAAGTATTTGTATTTAACTTAGTTGTAAGTGCAACTACTGAATTTTTGTATCAGGAGAACATAAGATTCGAGGAGGTGGCACACAAGGATCCTAAAGACAACTGTGCTCCTGATACTTCAAATATTCAAAAAATTTTTAGGCGCGAATATTCTGTGAGCGGATAGGTATTACTTGATGAAATTTTAGAATTTGTATCAGGAGAATATGATATTCGAGAAGGTGGCACGAAATAATCCTGGAGACAGCTGTGCTCCTGATACTGCAAATATTCGAAGAATTTGTAAGCGCGAATATTCTGTAAGCAGATAGGTATTACTTGACGAAATTTTAGACTTTGTATCAGGAAAATATGATATTCGAGAAGGTGGCACGAATGAAACCTAGAGACAGCTGTGCTCCTGATACTGCAAATATTCAAAAAATTTTTAGGCGCGAATATTCTGTAAGCGGAAAGGTATTACTAGATGAAATTTTGGACTTTGTATCAGGAGAATATGATATTCGAGAAGGTG
>NW_025110426.1:95488-150474 GCF_011392965.1 Frieseomelitta varia | reverse complement strand
ACATGCTGAAATACTACGAAATAGAATAGAGCAAGGCTTCCGACAAATTCGAGAAACACCAGGAATGATAGAGAGAGTATAACCAGATGAATGACAAGACGCGTGCAGGCTTGTCTTCAAATGCAAGCTGGTCATTTCGAGCATCTTTTGTAAAAGTAATTAAAACAGAAAATTCATTATATCTCATAAACGAAGACAGATAGGACATATATTTATATGACTTTCTTTCATTATTTTTAGGCGTACAATCAGCCCCCGACAGTGGGTCCCACAAGTTACACATATACACTCTGTATATGTGTTGTAGCTGTTCGTATTTGACTCGATGTTCGTCGATGAATCGCTTCAGTTACTTTTTCACGCAATTTCCTCGAGGGTAACATAATCTCCAAGTTTACATCTCGCAAGTACGGTATATCCAAGCACAAGGTTACATTGTCGCAAACGTAAGAGAGCAGACGACTTTCTGTCCCCGTGTTGATTCAACACGAATTCCATTCCCGACGTTTAGAGAGACACTTCTTGGAAAGCGTGAAAGAAAATGCAGCAGCCATTATGTAACGTTATGCAATTACCGTTAGCTGCTCGGTCTCGTCGTCTGTGCGTATTAAATGGCCGAATATGTTACACACCTTTGCAGCTCCGTTTGTACGGAACAAAAGGCGGCCTGATGAATGTTTGCCGGAGTGAAACAGCCACCGGCCACTAGTCCGAATGATCTCTCGTCGAAGCGCGACGAAACCAGCCAGCTACCTGACTGAGTATTTTCTCTGGCCGTACACGCACATACACGCGCGTGGCCAGTTTCGTGGAAGAAATCGCCGTTCGGATAGAAAACCCGGCGAGTTTCGCTCCTTAAGAACGCCGGGGAAAAATCCTTTTCCCCGCGTGAAAGCGGTCGATTATCATTCTTTTTCTCGGCGGCGAACGTGCCGAATCGGCTGGATACAGCAATTAAACGAAGAAACCGCCTTCTAATTGGACCAGACGCCGAGTGGAACGGGCGAGCCGAGCGACAACGTCTTCTAGATAAACACGCGACCGCATATATGTACGTGTCATACAAGTACGATTTATCTTACCTGTTATATACAATACCTACATGTATATTACCTATTATACAGGGTGGCACGCCACGTATTGCCATCTAGATTTACGTCATTATTACGCGTAGCGAGAAATGTTTCAGAACGAAGTTGAAGGGGGGGGTACATTTTGATGATACTAGTTTTCTTGTAGGTGGATGTGCAGAGGTCATTAACATTTTCTTAAATGATGAATCATATATTTTTTTATTGCATCAGTTGATGCACCTTGATATTATATTATTTTTATATTATATTTATTTGTTTATAAATAATATATTATAAATATTATATTATTTTTATATTAAATTTATTTGTTTGTTTATAAATAATAAAATGATATTATATTATTTTTATATTATATTTATTTGTTTATAAATAAATTTTTATATTATATTTATTTGTTTATAAATATTATTTTTATATTATATTTATTTGTTTATAAATAAATTTTTATATTATATTTATTTGTTTATAAATTTTATATTATATTTATTTGTTTATAAATATATTTATATTGTCATATAATATTATATTATTGTATTTATTTATTATATAACATTATTAATGTATTTATTTATTTATATTATATTTATTATATAATAATGTATATATATAATTATTTATATTTATTATATAATAATGTATTTATTTATTTATATTATATTTATTATATAATAGTGTATATATATAATTATTTATATTTATTATATAATAATGTACTTATTTATTTATATTATATTATTATTATATTTATTATATAATATTATTAATGTATTTATTTATTTATATTATATTTATTTACAAAAAATATTAACCTATTTATGTTAAAAAGTTTAGGAGACAATTTAATTTTAATTTTGTAAAATCTATGCGCGAAAGACAAAGACAATATAAACATAAGAATGCCATTCTTCGTCTTCCATGTCTTTCATGCGATAATTTTACAAAATTGAAATTAAAAAATATCTCCTAAACTGAAAATGATTTTTTTCAACACAAATAGGTTAATACTTTTTTTTGTAAAGGTGTATCAACTGATGCAATAAAAAAACATATGATTCCATTTAAAAGAATGTTAATGAGCTTCGTATGTCCTCTACACGTCCGCCTACGAGAAAACTAGTGTCATCAAAATGTACCCCCCCTCGAAATCATTCAAACTTTATCGGAAACATTTTTCGCTACATGTAATAACAATGACGTAAATTTAAATGGCAATGTGTAGCGACCCACCCTGTATGTACATTCGAGAGAAGGAAACGCGATAAGATTCGATCGTGCGCGATTCGATTCGAACTAGACTCTCTCGTCTGTTTGATAACATCTCGCGTTTGGACGAACGATGTTTGCCCGCGTTCAGACGAACTCCGCGGCGTGTAGCCGGGAAATGCTGAAGATATCGATTTTACCAGGAGCGTGCTTCCGCAAATGGGGGAGGGAGAGAGAGAGAGAGAGAGAGAGAGAGAGAGAAACTGCGTCGCGACGTTCTGTCGTCCGCGTTCTTTATCAAACGATTCTATCCGCATCTTTGTTGCGTTTGATTACGATCGTGTTGAAACTCCGTTTTGTAACCTGTACGTGACATGCACTTGATAGATTGAACCGTGAAGAGCCAACGGGCTCCGAAATTGTTGAGACGCGATCGTTGAGTATGTTTGAATAGTGCAAGATAAAAATATTCCACGTGAAGATCAGAGAGGGGGGAAGGAAACGTGATGTTTCTTGACTTTGGCGTTACTCGCGTGTGTAACTAAATTTAAAGATTGCTCCACTGTAGAAAAATGGAAATTCTCTTCTATAGTACTCGCGTGGAACCACAGTGGATATATGTATGTACATAGCGAGCTGGTGAGTGACGCGAAGTGGGTATTAAAACCGTGGCTGAAAGTGGACGGTGGCATTTCTTTTCTCGAAAATCGTAGCCGGCGTACGGGTAAATGTATTTTTAAGCGGTCGCCTGCTGAAAATATCCAAGCAGAGATTCTCCAACACATGAAACGCACATGTTCGCACGCGTGTCTAATAACTACACCGCGCGGATGACAAGGTCTCTGCCCACGTGAATTGCGCCAACGAGTTCTCGATATTCGTTCCCATTTCCATTTCCATTTCCATTTCCATCCATTTAGACCGAAGGTTATCCCATCATTTCTCATTTCGCGTGTTACAGTGGATAGATGCGTTTTCTGATAAACAGTTGGTCCTGACGAATGAAACATCTGAAAACTCCGCAATGCATGTATAAATATGAATGTAAAAATTTTATATAAATTATAATTAACATTTTATATAAATATAAAAATCTATATTAATTAATTTAGTATATGTGTTATATTAATTTAACGTTCGTGGACTATGAGTGAAGAATATAGTTAGAATGATCATTTTTTACATTCAATAAACCGTCATTCTATTCGGTTTCGTAGCTAAACACCTTCCTCTTCAGAATGTTGAAATAAAATTGTTTGCCTTGATAATTATACATTCGACCTCCGTAAAATTTTCGTCAACCTAGCTACCTTCGAAAGACTTACCTACATCTTCGTGCCAAACTCAAACAAGTTGCTTTCGTTTCCAATTACGTTGCACTAAAATTCCCCTGTGTTCTCGCCATAAATCAATTGGTGTCGGAATCAGAAAACCAACAGATGTACTTGCCACTCTCTTACGCACACCCGCTACAATCATTACAGGGCTTTAAGAAAACACTGTATTCAAACGTTCAACAGCTCCCCTACCCTCCCAAAGTTCCAATAAACACGAACCACCCTTCCTTTTGATTGGTGAGATCCGATTTAACAAAGTACACCTTGCAGCGACACTTACATACGTTTAGAGGGGGCGAGGGCAGATTGGGATCGATTTCACGAAAGCCACATCGGTTCACGGTGGTTTAAATTCACACAGGGGGGGGGGGTGGAGGAGGGGGAGGTGGGCCTCGAAGCGATTTTATGGGGGGCGGAGACCCACTGGTTCGCGCGAAGGGTGCGTTTGTTGCAGCGTGAGCGTTGCATTAGCAAGCGCGAAGGGTGCGTACCCGGTGTGTGAAACGGTTGTGAAACGTGGGTGGCGCCGGATTGTCCTTTTTTTCCTCTCCTTTTTTCGCCCGATGTTTCCCTCCTACGGGCCCTCTGATCTTTCTTCCCCTATGTGCCTTTATCTTTCCACGGACGGTGGGTACGGCCTGAGGGGCGGTTGTCGAAAGTCCTTTGTGCAACCACTCTGGACTCTCGTCTCTCCCCGGGTCTCCTTTCAACCCGCTCCACCACCGAGATCCACGCTAATATTTATACGTTTTGTCTTTATACCGCAACGAGCATGAAGTCAGGCCAGGATCTTTGTTTCTTTAACCACTCGATACCACTAGTCTCTGACGATTCGCTGAAAAGCTGGAACGCTACTGCGAACGCGTGAAATTTCCATCGGAGATGTGTTAAAGTGAAAAAAAGAATGGACAAGCTTTTGTTTATATATTTTACTCGTGTAATAAAAAATATAATAAATCATGATGTTAATTATGATATTCATATAATAAAAAATATATTTTATTTGTATAGCTTTTATTTATATATCATGACGTAGACAAGCTTTTATTTATATATTTTACTCGTATAATAAAAAGTATAATATTAATTATGATATTTATATAATAAAAGATATATTTTATTCATATATTTTATCTATATAGCTTTTATTTACATATTTTACTCGTATAATAAAAAATATAATTATGATATTCATATAATAAAAGATATATTTTATTCATATATTTTATCTATATAGCTTTTATTTATATCATGAAGTAGACAAGCTTTTATTTATATATCTTACTCAGATGATAAAAAATATATTTTATTCATATATTTTATCTATATAGCTTTTATTTATGTCATGAAGTAGATAAACTTTTGTTTATATATTTTACTCATATAATAAAAAATATAATAAATTATAATATCAATTATGACATTCATATAGTAAAAAATATATTTTATCTATTTAGCTTTTATTTATATCATGAAGTAGATAAGCTTTTATTTATATATTTCACTCGTATAATAAAAAATATAATATTAATTATGATATTCATATAATAAAAGATATATTTTATTTATATATCATGAAGCTTTTATTTATATATTTTACGAAAAATCTTTGCTTTAAATCTCTAAAAACACACGGTGTTCACGTCTGTAAAATACAAAAATTACATACTACATAGTTCTAGTTGAAGATTGCTTGGTTCAGATCAGGGATCTGAATTTTCCAAGGCGAATTTCACCAGACGTAGCGCAGGAGTGGAAAATTACGATCGCACACGGAGAGTTTTTATTATCCACGAGAAACGGAATATATTAACAGAAATTTATTTACAAATTTAAAAAAAAGAAATACAAACATACAACAAGTTACACATGTACGAATTAATCTCGCGATTAATCGAGAGATACGATGAACTAGTAGTACAATCACGTGTAACTGTTTTCTTCCTATCGCGTCTAAAGCTGTGTCATCGATCAATGCACGAATAAAAAGAAAAAAAAAGAAGAAGTGCGAGTTTTTCTCGAAGAAAAATGGAATCGCGCGAAGATGATTCCTCATTGTTTCGAAGGAATAATCTGTGAAAAAGACACGCTGTGTTGCTATTTGCACAAAAGAAAGAGAGAGAGAGAGAAAGAGAGAAAGAGACAGTGCGAGAAACACCGGTGAAAAGAGACCGTGTTTCTTTACTCGCAGGCGGAAATGGTGCGTATACGGCGAGCACGGTTTCCAAACTATGATTGTATGGTAATATCAGCCGAAGTGGATCAGCGAAAAAAAACCGGCGCGTTTTCCGTGTCGAGAACGTTTACGCGATAGGAGAGAAACCTCGTGCCTATTCCTTCGTACGGAAAGATGCATCACGGAACACGGGATTCTACAAGACGCTTATCAGTCGCGGCGCGTCGGTTTATATATGTACGTACGCTGCTCTAAATCTAGCATTGGCGGAAGTGCGTGAAGCGTAACTTCTATTATATACTGATTGGTATACCATGGCGCGGTGGCAATATACGGACGTTAATCGTCTGCACCGGACGTCGGATCCGACGCACGTTGCAAACGAATATCAAGGACAACAGCGGGCATGGGGGGGGGGTTTGCTCTCTGAAATAGGAAGTAATTCCGCACGGTGCAAAGATTTCTTTCAGCCGATGTCACTACTCGCTCGATTGTTTGGATGTGCTTATCATCGTTTCACACGCTGAGATATTTCTCGGTTACTTGTGGAATGTGCGTTTGAATTTTCTATCAATCGCCGATTTGGAATCGAAGATACGATAACAGGTGATAAGGATTGTTCAAAACAGCACAGGTTCAGGTGTACAAGATTTGTAAATACTGTGGGTAAATTGCGTATGATCGTAGATATCCGAGCGCCACTTATTAATTAATATATCATCGTAATTGGTTGTATTAATATTGTCAAAGACTATTGATATCCAAATGCATAGTTCATACGTCGGAAATTTTCATCTACGCGGTATATAGTGGACGAGTGACCTATAAAATAAAAGTTTGATGTCAACCGGAGAATTGACGCACAGATCTATCTCCCCCTATCTATAAATTACTACATATTGCCAACGATTTTAATCATAGAAAGATCACAGAAAAACCCATTTATAGCCATTTGTAATAATTTGTTGGGAGGAGCGACACGTTGTTCGCGCGAGAAGCTTATGGGCGTAAATTTATTTACACATCCACAGGAAGTAACAGCTAATTATATGTGCATTATAAACGCGAATAACACACACGTGCAGCAAAATCTCGTCAAAAGGTTACCATTCAATGGCCATCGTTACGAGCTGCGGTCACGTTTTGGAAAAAAATCTGCGTAAAACGATACACCGACTGTTCTGTTTCCAGAGCGCGCAGAACAGGCTGTTGATTAAGAACGGCAAGGTGGTGAACGACGATGGGATCACGGACAACGACGTCTACATCGAAGACGGTATCATTAAGTAAGAGTTGTTTTATATATATATTTTTATACGTTTGCTCTGCTTGTTTCCACGCGCGTGTAATTACGTCATTAACACACTGACTGCCGTCGAGAGTTTTAATACGATCCTCCGAGCTCACGGAGATCACGATGAAATCGAAACGTTCCCCGCTGAGAATTTAGTTGTAGTCCAGATGCGTTCGTATCGAATCAGTCAGTATCTTTAATTTGACACTTGATGTTCATTTTGTGCCATTTTATGAGAAGAAATTTAGTAATGCTTGATAGTAAATTTAATAATATTTAATAGTAAATTTAGTAAATTTAGCAATAGTAAATTTAGTAAGTTTAATAATAGTAAATTTAGTAAATTTAATAATAGTAAATTTAGCAATAGTAAATTTAGTAAATTTAGTAATAGTAAATTTAGTAATAATAAATTTAATAAATTTAGTAATAGTAAATTTAATAAATTTAGTAATAGTACATTTAATAATAGTAAATTTAGTAAATTTAGCAATAGTAAATTTAGTAAGTTTAATAATAGTAAAATTAGTAAATTTAATAATAGTAAATTAAGTAAATTTAGAAATAGTAAATTTAGCAATAGTAAATTTAGTAAATTTAATAATAGTAAATTTAGTAAATTTAATAATAGTAAATTTAGTAAATTTAGCAATAATAAATTTAGTAAATTTAATAAATTTTGGTAATAGTAAATTTAGTAATAATAAATTTAGTAAATTTAGTAATAGTAAATTTAATAAATTTAATAATAGTAAATTTAGTAGTACTTAATATTTTTAGTAATATGGCAATCAACGTGTTAATCGCAAAAATATACATATCTTTAATTTGACGATGTTCATTTTATGTCATTTTATGACAAGAAATTTTGTAATACTTTTTGGTAATCAACGTGTTAATCATAAAAAAAAATATATATATACATTTCATAATAGAAATAGAATTGATTCATTCGTTCGGTATCTTCCTTCGGCGCTGATCGGAATCGTTACGCAAGTCAAAAAAGGACGATGAACATCTATAGCTGATAGCAAACAAAACAGACTTTTAAAGATTTGCTAGTGTGCACTTCATTCAGCATTCTACTCGCATGTTTGCTCGCTACTTTACACAAGCGAAACGCGACACAACGCTGGCAGTTTTATCAATGAGCAATATATGCAAAGATAACGTGGCGATGGGCGGTACGATTTGCCGTGCAAGCGTGACGCGAAAGAAGGTAATATCGCGTGTATTCATTACTTAGAGTCGTAATTATGCCACCACCGTGTAAGTGGTCAGCGGTTGTCGATTGATTCGCCTCATTGCTCTGCTTCTTTAGAGGAAAGAACTGGTTATCTTTCTTTCGAGGAAGAACGATTTCAGTTCAACAGTCGGTATTTTTAGAAATGAAATATCGTTCTTTGCTTTCGCTATCGTCAATGAGCACTCTCGTGATCATCCTTAAAAGTCATTTAAAATAAAACGAAGGAAAAAGAAAAAATTTTCAATACACTGGTCGATCGTGCCATACACGTTTAACACTTTTACATAATACACTTGACTTTGGTTGGTTAATAAAAATTATAAATGAACATTAGAAAAATTATAAATAAACGCTATTTATTAACACTTTACTTTTAAAATAAACACTATTTATTCTCAAAATTATAAATAAACACTGGAACAACCGCATCCAAATATTCTACATGTAAGTCATTGTAATTTAAATGGTCAAAATCAAAATAAATACAATTATAATTGTCCAAACAGAAATTAATGTTAATTTTGACAGTCTGAAATTAATCGTATTGATGGGTTCGATTGTTACAGAAACAACGAAATTATTTACATTATAATATAAATTATATTAATTATAAAAATTATAATCTATATTAATTATATAAATTATATAAATTATAAGTTATATTAATCATATAAATTATAAATTATAAATTATGTTAATCATATAAATTATAAATTATATTAATTACATAAATTATAAATTATATTAATCATATAAATTATAAATTATATTAATTACATAAATTATAAATTATATTAATTACATAAATTATAAATTATATTTATATTATAATTTAAATTATAAAACTTTCAGCAACGATCGTTGTAACAAATAATACATATTTCTCACACTTTCCGAGACAGTGTTGATCGTTCGCTACCGCCGAATTCCATTTACATTGGGAACGTTCTATTTCTAGGCAAATGGGCCGCAATCTGATAATACCGGGCGGCACGAGAACCATCGACGCCCGTGGGAAGTACGTGATGCCTGGCGGCATAGATCCGCACACTCATTTCGAAGTGGAGCTAATGGGCGCCAAATCGGTCGACGATTTCTACCAGGGGACGAAAGCGGCGGTCGCCGGTGGCACGACGATGATCATCGACTTTGTCATCCCCAGGAAGGACGAGTCCCTTTTGGAAGCGTACGAGAGATACCGGGAGTCCGCCGACCAGAAAGTCTGCTGCGATTATTCGCTCCACGTCGCTGTCACGTCTTGGAGTCCAAAAGTGAGCCTCTAAACAGGATCCAGTCGGTTTCGTCTTCAAATTATATACGTTACATGTACATGGTTGCCAAGAGACACGAGTTGTCAGGAGATTGGAACGGCAAGATCTGACAGCTGGATCAAGCGGAGACAGTATAATACAGTTCGCACGCGTTTTCTATTCTATTTAACAGTTGCCTTGCCCCCAGAATGAGATAATTATGAGTAATACGAGAGACGTTCGTGGAAAAGAAAGCCACCGATGTCACGACCTCTTTCTCTGCCGGGGCCCTTCATCTTCATCTTCACCGGCATCTTTCCACGAAGTTAAACACAGTCCGTTGTTATTGCGAGGCAAACGTAATGTTGACAAGCGGTATTCAGATCGCAAATAGAATTTACGTAATCCATCCGATGATCGTCGGAAATTGCCAGCGAGCGTGTTACGCTTAACGCGCGTTACTTCTCTCTCTCTCTCTCTCTCTCTCTCGATCGTTTTTTTCTTTTTCTTTTGTCGGACAAAATCGATGGGACACGGGGATCGGCAGGAAGATCTGCTGGAAAATTGCGAATCCATTGGCAAGCTTCAATCGTTGTTTCGAGCCGAACAAATAGCTCAGGAGCGAGCGTTAATGCGAATCGGCGTAAATCGGCTTGACGACAAACGGGCGACGAGTGGCCGCTCTAGCTTGTTCCTAAATATGGCGAAACCGATCGCGCGGCAAATTGGCAAATCGTACGAATCTGGTAGCTGCAGCTCGCTGTAGTCTCGCCGGCTTGGTAACTGTAATCGCGATCGTGAATGGAATACCGAGCGAACGGCGAGGAAATCGCAAACGGACCGCGTTACGGACGCATGTAAATCGTCGTGCTCCTTATTTGCTGGCGCTTGTCCGGGCTCCTTGTCCGTCCGTTCGCGGTGACTTTTGTTCCGTTGCGAGCAACGCCTGTTGTTCCCCTTCGAAGCGATTCTATTCCGTTTCACGCTCGCTCGTACTCCTCGTGCTGATTTCGATTCACGTTGCAGGTGAAAGAGGAGATGGCCACGTTGGTGAAGGAGCACGGTATCGGTAGCTTCAAAATGTTCATGGCTTATCACGACATGTTCATGCTGAGGGACCCGGAATTGATCGAGACGTTCAAAGCGTGCAAGGAACTCGGCGCGATCGCCATGGTTCACGCGGAAAATGGCGACATTATTGCGGAGGTAGGTGATTTACGACGATTTACGAGCGTTACGGTTGTCCTTGAAGCGAGTGAGAAACGTGGAAACGTGTTGGAAAAACGTCGTTTCCGACGACTGTGCACCGTGATTGGCAGTCTAGTCGGCCGACGAAAATAGTTCGCGACACACGAGTTCACAGTCACGAATTCACTCATAAATTTAGGCAAGATCATTTTGGAATTGTTTTAGAACACGAAGCGGCTGCTCGATGCAGGAGTCACGGGGCCGGAAGGTCACGAAATGTCTCGACCGGAGGAAGTGGAAGCGGAGGCTGTGAATAGAGCGTGCGTTATAGCTAGTCAGGTAAGGGCGACGAATCTGGAGTGGACTTTATTTTTAAAGGTCCATCTTATATTTGTACAGTATGCTCGTTTATTGTCTCAAGCACCGCCACTTTGAGAATCAATGTGTCGTAGTAATACCTTGAATGGATGTTTATCGATGAACGTACCACCCTCCTCCTACTTTTGCTTTGAAACGAATGATATTTTTATTTCAGTTCAGTTTTAGTTAAAGATAGAACTGTGTCATGGAAAATTGTAGTAAAATGTATCAATATTGCACTGTGATCTCATTCATTCAAAGAAGAAGATACTTTTTAAAAATTTACAATGAACGTACCAGCCCCCTTAATTTTGCTTTGAAACGAATGATATTTTTATTTCAGTTCAGTTTTAGTTAAAGATAGAACTGTGTCATGGAAAATTGTAGTAAAATGTATCAATATTGCACTGTGATCTCATTCGTTCAAAAAAGATACTTTTTAAAAATTTACAATGAACATACCCCTCTAATTTTACTTTGAAACGAATGATATTTTTATTTCAGTTTAGTTTTAGTTAAAGATAGAACTGTGTCATTGAAAATTGTAATAATGTTGCACTGTGCTCTCATTCATTCAAAGAAGAAGATACTTTTTAAAAATTTACAATGAACCAGCCCCCTTAATTTTGCTTTGAAACGAATGATATTTTTATTTCAGTTCAGTTTTAGTTAAAGATAGAACTGTGTCATTGAAAATTGACATAGTAAAATGTAATAATATTGCACTGTGATCTCATTCGTTCAAAGAAGATACTTTTTAAAAATTTACAATGAACATACCTCTCTAATTTTACTTTGAAACGAATGATATTTTTATTTCAGTTTAGTTTTAGTTAAAGATAGAACTGTGTCATTGAAAATTGTAATAATGTTGCACTGTGCTCTCATTCATTCAAAGAAGAAGATACTTTTTAAAAATTTACAAGATTTCATTGTGGTGAAAGACAGTTTGATCCTCGAGAGAAGATGATGTTAAAGCATAAAAACGTTCAAAATTCTGCATGCTTAGGTCAATTGTCCACTGTATATAGTGCATGTGATGAGTCGTAGCGCCGCAGCAGCGGTGGATGCTGCGCGAAGACGCGGTGCTTGCGTCTTCGGCGAGACCTTGGCAGCCGCAATTGGCACAGATGGTACCAACTACACGCACAAATGCTGGAAACACGCTGCAGCGCACGTTTTGAGCCCACCTCTCAGACCAGACCCAGATACACCTTGCGTCTTGCTGAATATGTTGGCCAAGTGAGTCGAAGCCACCGTGAGCCTCAGAATAGGGTGACTTTGACATCCAGAATATATAGTATACTCATCACGTGATATTATTATTATCAGTTACACGCAGTCTTTCATACATTTCATTTCACTTCACGAGTGAACGAGGAAAGCAACGTAGGGAAACTTGGTGGCAAGCACACTTTTAATTTCGAGAAAATTAATCTTTCGCTGACCGAGAAATGATTCGAGTAGCAACGCTAAATGTAATTTAGAATGGTAATATTAGCAGTGCAGTCCAACTGTACCATTTGAAAGAAACGAATTAAGGAGATAGGAATTACGAGGCATGACATTTCTATGAAATTGCATATTGACGGAAATTACAATTTAACGTCCAAGCCTGCTGAAGTCCTACAAACCTACTACCTCGGATACCAAGATTTCAGGGTGGTTTCGCGTGCTCGGAATGGCCTCGATTAAGACCTACCCACAGGCCTACTTGGAACCTAATCGAATAAGTCGCGAGCGGTCTCTCGTCTCGCGAAACCTCGCGAAGTCTGTTGCAAATCTACGAACTTGATACACGAAACACCGAAACCACCCAAGTCCAGGGGAGGGGGGGGGGGGTTATTTTTCATCGCGATCGGAGATGTTGCGACAGCGTAAACGCGTTTCTAGGATGCAACCGAGCATTGAAGTACAATTATAGCTCGTCGATGTTGCATGCGGCAAATTACACTTGGACGTACCGTCGAAAATTCTTGTGCATGCACGTTGATCGTAACTGTAGTTTCGATTTTACTTCCTCCTCCTCCTCCCCTGTTTTTCCTTGCAATGCACTGGAATCACGTTGTTGTTACACCTGGCACGATTCCCTCTCAACGTCTAGCTCGACTCAAGCTTGTCTCGAAATTGTAGTTAGACACGGTATCGTGAACACGGCTGAAAGAAATTGTTCCCTTTGAAAGGAGATAACAAATCGAAGACGATGTTCACTCACATTTTATATGTATGTACGCAACTTGTGAGATCGTTGTTCCGCTGTGATCACGCCTTTCGGCTAATGAGATTAATGTCAGGAGTGAACGCGGTTTAGGTGAATTGTCCGCTGTACGTAACGGCAGTATCAAGCAAGTCCGCCGCTGACGTTGTGTCCTCGAAAAGGTCGGATGGTGTCGTCCTGTTCGGGGAGACTCTCGCAAGTACCGTGGGTATCGATGGTAGCGAACAGTACGGGAAAGATATCGAGAAAGGGAGGCGTTATGTCACTAGTCCACCATTGAGACCCGATTCAACCACACCTACGTATCTAATCGAACATCTGGCGCAGTAAGTAATCGAAACAGTTAAATTTTCCGGCGTTAACCTCTTGCGCTGGAATCACGTGCCACGCACGTCGAGAATTATTTTTGTCCCAAATTGCAACATTCTCTCGATTTTAAGTATATTTGAATGTAACCCAGGCGAAACGAATGATAAGTTGATTACTTCTTGATAATTTCCATCCAGTGATATCATACCAACGAGTTCAAAAGAAAAAGAAAGCGACGAATTATTGTATACGGTTCGGTCACTCGTTATGGTCCGCGAATTAGTTGCCAACGCGCAAGGGGTTAATCAATAGGTTTCACAGTTCAGGTGATCTTTCACACGCAAATAATTATTGTATTTAATCGTACTTTGCGAACAAATCATGTTACTGCGAACGTATCAATTTTAATTTAATTAATTTAATTTAATTACGTATAATACAAGATTTTTTAAGTTTTAAAAAATTTTTTAAAACATTTTATTCTGTGATATTTTTGTTAATTTGTACACTGTTGGAAAATCTAGCGACAGAATTCTTTCGATCAATTTAACTTTTTGTGCTGGAATCACGTGCCACGCACGACGAGAATTATTTTTGTCCCAAATTGCAACATTCTCTCGGTTTTAAGTATATTTAAATGTAACCCAGGCGAAACGAATGATAAGTTGATTGATAATTTCCATCCAGTGATATCATACCAACGAGTTCAAAAGAAAAAGAAAGCGGCGAATTATTGTATACGGTTCGGTCACTCGTTATGGTCCGCGAATTAGTTGCCAACGCGCAAGGGGTTAATCAATAGGTTTCACAGTTCAGGTGATCTTTCACACGCAAATAATTATTGTATTTAATCGTACTTTGCAAACAGATCATGTTACTGCGAACGTATCAATTTTAATTTAATTAATTTAATTTAATTACGTATAATACAAGATTTTTAAAGTTTTAAAAAAGTTTTTAAAACATTTTATTCTGTGATATTTCTGTTAATTTGTACACTGTTGGAAAATCTAGCGACAGAATTCTTTCGATCAATTTAACCTTTTGTGCTGGAATCACGTGCCATGCACGTCGAGAATTATTTTTGTCCCAAATTGCAACATTCTCTCGGTTTTAAGTATATTTGAATGTAACCCAGGCGAAACGAATGATAAGTAATGATTACTTCTTGATTATTTCCATCCAGTGATATCACACCGACGACGTAGTTCAAAAGAAAAAGAAAGCGACGAATTATTGTATACGGTTCGGTCACTCGTTAAGGTCCGCGAACCAGTGAACTCGCGAAATCGAAGTGAAATGGCGCATCGATGGGAAATCTCGGAAATATTTCAATTCGATGTTAAGTTGAAGATTCGATCGCATACTTGAAGAGATCGATGTTCCATCCACTTCGTCGTCGTTCATTTTTCGAGATTTCAAGTGGTCTAGTACTAGCGTAATCGGCAGATCCTTCAATCGTAAGAGGCAACCAACGAAGTAGAAGGTGTAGCAAAGTAGAGTTCTATCCAATTGTATCCAATTGTTTTTTTTATCTCGTTTCGAGTGCTTCTCGAGTACTTCCAAATTTCAGGCTGATAAACAGCTCGTTTCTGTATGGAGATTCAATAGAGGCAAATTGAAACAACGAGATAAAACAATTTTCACGCTTACGTTACGTTATGTCCGGTGCAACGTCTGGAAATTGCACGAGCATTCAAATGACAGTAATAAATTATAGCAACAAATTGGCACGCACGATATGAGCCTAACTGAACGTAATTTTAATAGACACCGCGTGGGAAGTCTGTTTCATCTCGCTGCTGGTATATTAAACTTAATTAAACGCGCAGAGGAAAACTCGTTTAAATATCATTCTACGGTCAGCATTCAATTTTACCAATTTGCTAACTAAAATCGATCGTATATCTCGACACCTCGGGACGCGTGTGCCTCGCACGTTTAGAGAAAAATTATTCTAGCTTGTCAGATGTCAAGGTAACCTGCGATTTTATACAATCTTTTCCAACGCGTTCTATTTTCTTTTTTCTTTTCTTTTTTTTTTTTTTTAATCTTCCCGAGTTAAAATAGTTCATTCGATTTTACAAACTATTCCACTCAGTTCTTCGTTTTGTCAGAGATGGCCTCCAAGTTACTGGCAGCGACAATTGCACGTTCAACGCCGAGCAGAAGGCACTGGGCAAGGATGACTTCTCGAAGATCCCTAACGGCGTGAACGGCGTTGAAGATCGGATGTCGGTGGTTTGGGAGAAGGGGGTCCACGCAGGTATAATGGACCCGACGAGGTTCGTCGCAGTGACCAGTACCAACGCCGCCAAGATCTTCAACTTGTATCCGCGAAAGGGAGTGATAGCGGTCGGCTCAGACGCCGATATTGTCGTCTGGGACCCCAACAGGAAGCGTACGATTTCCGCTCAGACGCACGTCCAGGCCGTTGACTTCAACATCTTCGAGGTAAAGGGATGACCGATATTAAAGCTTTAACAGAGTCTTTGTTGCCGCAATGTCGTTGCGTGCACGCGTCGCAGGATTTCATTTTATTTTCCATTTATCTCGTCAACCCACAGCGTGCCGCCAGGAAGTTCAATCAGAAGGCTGGGCGTCGTTACGAGTGATGAAGAAAATACGATCGACCCTTTATTTTGTTCAATTCTTTGTTGTTCCTTTTCTCCTTCCTTTTTTCGTAAAATTGAATTGAAGTTTGACGTTACTTCAGGGTATGGAGGTTCACGGAGTACCGGAGTACGTTATAGTCGAGGGCCGTGTCTGCGTGGACGAGTGCGAGCTGAAGGCTGTTCACGGATTTGGAAAGTTTGTCGAGACACCGAGCCACAACATTGATTACGTCTACTGTCTGATAGAAGACAGAGAAAAGGTACGTTCTTTTTTTTATTACAGTCAGTTGACGCGGGACGCTGCGAGGTAACGTTGTTGAAGGCAAACAAGTTGCCTCTAACAGTCGACAAATCGATTTCTTATCACCGTTCCGGGATACCGTTTGCGCAGAGACCACGCGGAGTGGCGCGAACGGAAGCCGAGGCGAAGAAACACGCCGAGGAGGACGCTGCCATTGCGAAAGCCAAAGAGGAAGCGAGAGCGGCGGCTCTCGCGAAGAGTCGCCAGACGAACGGCACTTACGAGAGCCCGAAACCGAAGATTTCGATGCCCGATTGCATGCCGACATTGCCAGATTCCGCGGTCATCACGCCGTCGTCGAAAGGTCCGCGAATGGAGGGACAGAGAAACCTGCAGGACTCCACTTTCTCCATCAGCGGTAAGCGACAGGGAAAAGTTTTCTTTTCTTTCTTTCTTTCTTTCTTTTTAAATCTTTCCAAATGAATAGAAAACAGACAATTAAAAGAATTGTTGTACGTTCACAGAGGACGTCGAGGAAGCAAGAAGAGCTTGCATCCGCGTGAACAATCCACCCGGTGGTCGCAGCGCAGGAGGCTTTTGGTAATTTATGAGAGACAGAGTCTCAAGGTCTGCTTTGCATATAGGGATTTACCCTTACAGAGAAACTAGGGGCGAAAATCCTTCTTCTTTCATTCTATTCACGTACACGAAAACACAGCTCCATTCTATTTTCTTCTCCCCCCCCCCCCCCATTTGTCGTTCTTACGTCAGAGTTTTTCTGTTTCCATCAGACCCGCTTTCAGGTTCGCTATTCACTTAACAATTAACGATAAGTTTCGTTTTCAATTGATACATATATATATATACGTTCTGAATCGATCAAGGTCTGTTCCATCAAAGGAGGACTCGGATGCCATCGGTCAGTAGAGTTCATATTTTCATGCATCGCACTATCTTTCGCTTCATTATCGCTTCATTATTGCCCGCTCTCTCTCTCTCTTTCTCTCTCTGTGTGTACTTGTATGCTTCAATCTTTGACCTTGGATCGTTCACGCGTTTTCCGTGTCGTTCGCACTTGGACTCGCATTCGTCGACTTCACCCCTCATGTGCAATACAACATTATCATTTATTTATCCGAGTTTGAGTTTTTTAATCGACCGAAGGTTCACTCTGCCGTCCCGTCTCCGGCACCTTTGTCGGCAGTTTTGCCAGCTCATCTCGTTTGTTTGTAATAACAACTGTGTGCTGTTTCATTACGTAGTGCACGGAATAACGGAATTACGTGCCGGTTTAACGGCACACGTGTGCTCGTCGAATTTATGTACGTTTTCACAGCGACACGCGAGAATTGGAAATTACTCTTCCTACTCTCTTCTCGGTGACTTTGTAAAAGAGGAGGAAGATTTGCAGGAAATCATCTAACGTGCGTATTTCTGACAATTCCAAGGTCGAACTTACGAGCGACTTATTTATTGCGTAACTATATATATATATATTATTCCGAACAAAGAAAAGTATTCGCATATTCAGAGCCATTTTACGCAACCGGAAATACCCTAGATATTTAGTAAAGTTCGTTAACGACGCGTCGTCGATCATTAATGAACGATTATTGGCCTTCGATTCACAAGTTGTACATTTTACATGGTTGTTAATCAGTTGTTACTTTGGTTTTGTATCGTTTACTAATTTATATATATATATATAGACAACATCCGGTGAACAATGATCATCGTCAGATCTTCATCATTGACGATGACGTGAATCATTACATACCACACGTAAGGATTGTTTCACTCTCATGTAATCAAGATTACTCTGGCGCATGCAGACTCTCACGAGCATAATATATTAATATTATATATTTTATATGCTATCGTTAGCCGTAGCCGAATCGAAAACACCGTACCATTAATTTTTAAGAGTTCACTCCACGATTAAACCACGATTGTTCTGTTTGTCTGTCACAGTCTAGCGTTACGTTTCGGGATAATTATATTGTTAATTATGTAACGAGTGTAAATATTGAAGTACTCTTAATTTAACGATCCGAGAAACTTGAAGTTGTTAGTTTGCGTAAAAAAAAAGGTGAACGTGTTATAAACTATATGCAGAGTTACATTTGAACATTCGTCGGATATCGATATACATCGTAATATAAAAAAGGAAGACGATGTCTGTAAGTTAGTAAAAATGGTTGAGAAACGAGAAACGGAAGACGTCTTTTGAATCTTTTCCACTGTATTTTTACTATAGTCGTGGAATATATGTGGGTTTAGAACAGCTCGGACGATAAAGTGATCACCGTACTTGCGATTGAACATTGAAACAGGCTTTGCAATCAAACGTTTGGCATTAGGAGGCTCTTTCTGTTTCGAGGGATACAGGAATTTCAATGTTTAACGATGAGAGCTTGAACATGAAAATGCGCACAACTATTCGTAAATAGATCACACAGAGACAGAGACGCTAAGATCACAAATTAACAACTTTGTGCCGGAGAACAGGAATACGTTAATGTGATGTACTTGACAAGAACGCACACTTGTTCGCTTATGATTATCGTTTACGAAAATTCCACGTGAAATGAGAAGTATATTTGTATGAAGTCATTTATTACTATTTAATTTCATCAGTCGAGTCGCACGTTACACAGTGAGAAAGAAAAACATCATTAATACCATAAGTCCTACATTCCGAATTTTAACACGTTACAAGGATCGCTCGTCCTTTCTTTCTCTCTCTCTTTTTTTCCTTCTTTTTTTTTCTTCTTAAAGAAAACTCTGTCAATGAAAAAGTATTCAGTGTTACATTTATCAAATCCTCGAGACACGCACGTCTACGAAAGTAAAGTTAACAATAATAGTAACGTTAAGGGAAAATGATACTAAACAATAATAATCGTCGCATAATAAATATTCATTACGTAATTACTGTCGTGTAAAGGTGGATGAACTCGAAAATTTTTACGACTATAAGAGGCTTTTCTGAGCTACTCGTAAATGACCAAAATGTTTGGTATCATTGGTAACAGTTATAAAAGGAAACTGTATCGCGATTAATCTCGGGGCGCATTTTTTTAGGGCGAAACTTACAATTAGACCGCATCGAAGACAATGATGCCTGGGTGTTTTTTCAACGTAGATTTTGTATCGAAATTTCGCAGACGTTTGTAAGAGTTTCTATATATACACGCATATTAGGGATCACAGAAAGCAATACGTTTCAAATGTACTTTCAAACGATTTATGGTAGACATCTGCAGACTATACGTTGCAATTATTTTAGCAAAACAATTCTATTAGGAGGATTCTGTTTATATGTCTCGAAATGTATCGTTTTGTCATCAAATAATAATTATACAGCTGAATGTATGTGATTACGTAAGACTGCTTGGAGTCTGAATAATAACTGAGAAACGATTTCACTTCGTTCAATGTATCGTACAATTTAATGGAAAGCATCGTCTCCACATTAATTTTTACAGTTTGTAGACTATTAAACGGGTTATTATGTCGTTCGTAACATCGTTATCGTGCATGTCACGTCGATGATAACTATCGTTTCTTTGTTTTCTAGTGAAAAGTTTTTTTTTACAAAACCGCACTTGGTAGGTGAATTATTGTATTCCAATTCGCTATGAAAGTTTGTACGGAAATTTGTCATTTAAATATGAGAAATATTGCAAGGGCTTTATTACAACAGATTTATCTTTATAAACGAAAAAAAGAAAAGAAAGAAATATAATTATCAATGTGTTCACGTTGCGTGACCTCGAGTCGAGTATTCGAAAGAAATGTATAGTTTATCGATATAATAAATGATACAGCTAGAGTACCTATTTATGTCTGTTACAATGTATGTGATCGCTTGAAATAAAAACTTGACATCAATAAACTAAGGTTTTTAATTTCCTGTTAATGGAAATATCACTTTGTTGCTTATAATATACACGTATGGCCTTTCTCATGGATTATTGTTTTTATCATTAATGGGATATGTCAACATATCATAGAAAATGAAATAAAGAATATCATCGTCAGTTAAGTATTTGGTTTGTAAAAAAATACTCAAGTATTTACCGGCGTACGTGACATATTGCTGATAATTCCTCATAATCGTATGCCATCGCAGAATTTCACGAAAGAAAACTCTATGCTAAATGTAATTTGATGTTACATTTCTTGATTTGGATGTCAACACATACACTTGAAAGATATGTACAATTCTTATTGTATACTTCTATGGAGTATTTGGTAGAGAACGATTCGTCGTTATTCTTCAACTCTGTGTCGAGCTTTCGCCAATATCTGCTTCAGTTCTGACATTCGTGGACTCTTCTGCAAATAGGAAGAAACTCGACTTCCACATTTCAAATATCCTTGACTCACGTAACTCACCTCGCTTTCAATTCGTGCTGTTGAAATTTCGCTGTAGAGTTTGCTGCCTTCCGCGACACCGCAATATTGTTCCAATTGTCTTCTAGTCAAGTTGAACACCTCCGAACCAGTCATGTCTCTCAACTGTTTACAAGTTCTGGAAAATCATATTGTGCTTAAGTCTACGTGCCGTCGAACTCTGCCACTGCCAAATATATATAACAATCTTCTCACATACTTCTCTGAAAATCTTTTGGCCGACAACCAACGTTGCACTTCTCTGGGCGTGGAACAGTGGTCCAAGAGTGGTTCGCGATTTATACCGTAGTGCTGTTTCTTCTCGCGGAATATCGTCAACACTTGTTTCAATTCCTCTTGCACTTGCTTCTCGTTGTTTTTCCCTAAAAGGCAAAACGATAGCACAGCGCATTAAAGTGTATTGCGCGTTACAGAAATGTGTCCATTACCGCTAATTGAATGATTACTCTTCAATGTAACAGTCGACATGGTCGAAGTAATCGAAGAAACGGATATCTGAGTGTCTAGAGGGGGTGGCGGAGGTGGAGGTGGTGCCGAGGACGTAGTTAACGATGGTGTTGGTGTTGACGGTGTTGGCGTTTCCGGGGAAATTCCGTCATTCGTGTCTGAAGGCGGCGGATGGACTTGAACCACCTCCGTCAATTCGTTCGGCTTCAATTTTTGATCATTGGTCGCTGACTCGTCGATAGATAGCTCCTCCTCGTTACCATTCATTTCGTAATCGACGGCGAATTTTATTTTGTTGCTGCCGATGGACTTGGTTTCCTCGGCAGATTCGTCTGCAATTTAATTTAACAACAGATAACATAACCCAGTGAATAATGTTCGAATAACGTGATTTTACAGACAACTAAACGCACTTACCCCAACATTCTCGGCGCACGAAATCACTGAACACTTTCTTAATGGACGATCACATTAAGAAGCACACTCTAAGCAAATGCAACGGGGCCACAGTGAAAGTACCGACGAAAAATTACCAAAAGAAAAAAACAAAAAAACAAAAAAAAAAAAGAGAATAATGTATAATTTTTTTTCAATCAATATATAAAGACGAGTACAATATGTAACCGAGTATATTTATTAATCAAACGATGTACATAAATTACAGTGCAACAAAATATTGGACGGATCGCAATCCCCATCCCGTGGACACAAGACAAATAAAAGAATTTAAAAAGAAAAAAAAGAAAAGGAGAGAAAAGATTTCGCCTCGTCCGACAAGCGTAGAGTTCCAGAACGTGGATTACGCAGATCGTGCATCGTGTTTTTAATTATCAATTGCAAAGTGTCCGGTCGTGGACACTTCGCTTTTTCATTTCACAGTTTCGTAGAGATTGCTCGGACGATGATCGATCGTTGCGGCGCATTATTAGAATAGCCACACACTAAAGTGAGATTGAAGAAGAGAATTTCGAGATTCGATTTGTAAGCGTCGTTGAACATGTTGCCTCCTTCCCTCGCGTTTACTTTAGCATCGTACATGGTCGAACCATTGATTTCTGCGTATAAATAATCCGGCCGTTCAAAAATAAATCAATAATCGCCTGTGCCGCGACGTTACCACGAAACAACATCGGCGCAATAAGGAAGCTGATACGTGATAACGTTTGTCGTTACAGACCTCGCTTCGCGTCTTTTTACTTTCTCCTCGATTATCACGATGCCGGAAGACTCACTTTAACGAGCAAATTGCAGGAGCCTAATGTCGAGCCTATTGTTCCGAGTTTCCGACGATAAATCGACCGTTCGTATATATCATGCGTGTGTCGGTTATCAGAGACGACGACGAAGTTTCTTGACGAAAAAGGAATGTAATAGCTTTCTCTTAGAAGGAGAAAATCTGGAAAAATGGGAATTCACTTTGAAGCTAAGGCTCGACGTAGACTCGAGCTATCTCTCCTCACTTGGAAGACATACATTTTCTTTTTCTATATTCTAATTTCGCAGTTCTAGCGAATCTATAATTTAGAAATGTAAAGATATAGAAGAATATATCAATTTACCAAAATATTGAATTATTCATCTGTCTAAGGCAACAACACGCTTGCCCACGTCGAGCCGAGAAATCTCGCTCGAGATTTGATATAAATCATCGAAATTTCTCTGCGTTCGTAGTACGGATAACAGGAAATAAGCTACATTCTTTTCTCTTTCTCTCTCACACACTCTCTCATTGTCAGATCGTACAAGTGATTTTGATCGTCGTCGTACGTAGAGCTCGCTTCGATATTCCAGTCTTATCTGACGCGAGTCGTAGGAGGGGAATGCGCGAAATTCAACGATTCTTATACCTCGGCGTTTCCCTTCGTGTATTTGTACAAGCATATTCACATCGATGTACACAGAGGACACATGCGACATCACGACGTACAAGCAACGAGAGAAAGATTTGTGCCGACGATTAAAGCCATTGATAAAGAAAGGAGTGAGTCAGAACGTTGACGAACAGACAAATACACGTACACGTGTTTGACGTCGATTCGACGGTGAGAACCAACGGGCAACACCGAGTTTTCTATTCTCATTGCAGAAGGAAGACAACGGCGGCTTTTATCAATAGCTTTAACTCGTGATTAACGACCAAGCTTTTTCTCATAGTGAAGCCGAACATTTGATAATAATGGACGGACACAACGGACTTCACCACCAACCTTCTCTCGTCAATGGAAACGCGCGAAAAGTCAGATGAGAAAAGAAATTTTCACGCGAATAGACATTTAGAAAAAACTTAACCGGTCCGCTTGACTCGACGCGTTTATTTACTACGTTACATCATTTTTTTTTTTTAATATAAAACTATACATATTATTCTTCGTTCTGTTAAGTATGTATATAATATCATGTACTAAGATTTGGTTAGTCGATAAATATAAAAAAAAAGAAACAAAAACATGGTATCGTTCCTACGATTGCTACAAAGAGAAAGGTACGGTGTTAAGATAAACTCCAACAGTTTTGACAGACTGTTTACGAAATGTATCAGCTGATCTTGAGATTTCGTTATGTAACAAGATTATTGCTAGTACGGTTTAATAACGAACATGCGATGAGAAACGCAAGGCATTTATAATTTGTCCGTAAAATAACTTTGTTCGTTCCATTCCTGTTGATATAAACGTGTTTTTCATCTCACCACCTTGGCTGCAATTCTATTTTTGATCGCACAAACTTGTATCTGATAAAATCATCGTCTTATCGTTGGTTGTTGAAAGGCCTCGGAGGAAAAGAATGAACTAATATCTGACGCAACGCGACTAAGTTCTTCCTGGTGCATATTCTCAAATCAGAGTCACTGTTATAAATTATAAGGGAAGTACTCTAGAATAGAACTTTAACTTTGGATAAGAGATCGAAGAACTTGGAAGACGACGACAACAAATATATAATTCCTCTAGTTATCTCGTCCCTGTTGCGATGATAACGATTGTTACTGATTCGATCTAAATGATACCTCTGCTCACATACACCTTTTTTTATATATTTATATAATATATACAAGTAAAAGAAACATTGACAAAAAAAAAAAAAAAAAAAAAAAGAAAAAAAAAAAGAACAATCGCTGAGTGCAAATCAAACACATCGATTACGGCTGACCTTAAATTCTTAAACGTTCGACACGCGCGAACGCGTGTCTTGGTCTTTGAAAGTCGTGGATACGCTCGTCCATCTATAATAAAGACACGTACTTGTAAAGGAAGAAACGCGTTGATCGCGCGATCGAGCTCCTCTGTCCTTTTTTATCGGTTTTCTATCTTGTCCACGAACACCACTCGCGCCTCGCGAATTTCCCAAGGAAATCGAGTTTGCCTATCTACTTACGTTCGCGGCCAAGAATCACGGATGACGCGGGGAAAAGGAGATCTTCGAGGAAGGAGAGAAGAGCCTTCCGAGGAGCTCGAGTCGTTCGGAGTCGGCGCGAGCGCATCATTCACGGAACTGTGTGCGATGCTTTCGAGGAGAATCTCTCTTCTATGCTGCCGCGATGATCGTCCGATTCGTTACGCTATTCTTCCACTGCTTTTCGCCTCCCTTCCATCTTCGACTGTCCTCGTAGTTGTCTGCCGTATGTGGCTAAGGAGCCATCAGTCGCTTCACGCTGTAACGACAGTAATCACGACCGATTATATCCTCGTGCGGAATTTCTTCCTCCAGTGGTTCGACGCCGTCCGCCGCCATTTCGTCTCGAACCTGCGAACAGAAATAAATACGCACTCGTTTCTAATAATATATCCATCCGTTCTGTCTGATCAATGACACGTCTTTACTACTTTCGAGCGGCGTAACCGCCCGATAATACGCCTCGTTGTCGTTAAACGAAAAGGTGTTTCCGTTAAAACGCATCGATCCCGACTGAAAATTTTCCCCGAGTGAGTGAAAATCTTTTCGTCGCTCGCTTGAGCTCGATATCGGCTGCGGGGAAACGGTCGATCAATTCTCACGATGGTGCGAGTCGACGTTGAAGCAGGAGCGAGCGAAGAGCGCGAAAGAAAGAAAGAAGGCAGGAAGGAAGGAAGGAAGGAAGGAAGGAAGGTGGTCGCGTATAGTGGTAGGGTTGCAAGCGCACGGCGTTGCAAACATTTCGAGGAAAAATCACGGTCGGTCGAGGAGAAAAAGAGAACGGGTAGCTGCTGAGGGTAGTAAGGGTGTGTATAGGGTAGTAAGCCGTGGCTGGCCGAGGGAAAAAGTTGGTGGTGCGCGTATTTCATGCGACTCTGTACAGCCATCATCAATTTTCGGTAAGCCCATTAACCCTTCCACGGCCATTACAGTCCAGCCGAAGCTTTCGGCGATGGTGGTGGTGGTGGTGGTGGTTCGCGCAGTGAACGCGTTACCGATGTTCACAACTATTCCTTTTTTATTCTTTCACCTGCAACTCGTGCCCCTCTGTTTCATCTCCTTTTTCTCCTCCCCCATTTGTTATCTCCGTTCTGCGTCGCGTGTTTTTTCGCTTTTTAATCGGTTCAAACGGGGTAAACGGGGTCCACGTTGAAACGGGTCTCTGTGTCTGGATCGAGAGTCCTTTCCAACGTCGAGATTGCCGTTTCGTTTTGTAGGTCAACGGGGATTTGTAATCCTTTAACCGATTTGCCCGCGAACGAAAGCTACGAGAGAAGGCAAAGGATAAAAATAAAGATATCGCGAACGGTAACGTGCCGAGATTCGATCGTTATTGCCGTTTATTTCGCAGCGACGGCCACTCTCCGTCTTTTCCATTTCTCCTCGAGTATTTTGCTCGAATAAACCCCGAATGAAATGAAACGGCGCCCGGAGAGCCAAGAGGTTGCTTGTTACTCGTTACTCGAAAGGTTGAAACGAGAATGGATCTCTGGCGTACAGAGTCCTAATGGCTTCGGCTGAGTCCTGATCAAATCTAGTCTTCGTCGTTCGTCTTATTGCTTTGTGTTTCGCGCTGCACCGGTGACAAAAAGCATCGACGATGTCCCGACGAGACGTCGCCAACGTCTCGGCCATCGTAATACACGATCGTCGTTTCTCCGTGGGCCGCGTACACGTTTTATTGAACGTGAAAATTTTTATGAAAATTGAATTTTTCCCCTCCTCTCCCCCTCCCCTCGTTGCGGAGCACTCTGCGATATTGTCGGGAGAATTAAATTGTTAAATGGACACGAAGATGATTCGTTGGGAAGGATCTGGGAGCGCCGTCGTCTCGTCATTAAGTTATCGTTCGTAAATTCCAAATGTTTTTAATCAAACACGACTCGTTCTCGTTTCCCCCCTCCCCTTTTATTCACGAGCGACGATAACCGTGGGGGAGGAAGGAAGTGTCTTATTGCACTCATCCGAACCGATATCGTCGGTCATTACTCCACTCACGATCCTCGAGATAGCGATCGCGAAGCGTCGTGTAGCTTTAACGCGTTTTAGACGATTTCATCCATTTGGACTGAAAAACATTCCTCGGTGATTACACGTACGAAGCGTACTATGTATCAAGATACGTGGAAGCTTTCTCGTAATTATCCAACCGAAGGCTTAGCCTTGGTTCTTGTTTGATCGTCAGAATTCGTTACGCCTTTATTTCTCCAACATCTTGCCCTTACCTCGGTCTCGAGTCTCGATGTTTTTTTTCGTCTCGGGGAAACAATCGTGTTTCGCGCCACGTCTCTCGGGATGCAATTAACGCGGGCTGCACAGCCTCGTGTGTCAAGACGCGTTTCAATTTCCTGGTCTTCGCCTTCTTTCACCTGGCGCCGTTCATACCTCGCGGACGCTGTGTTTTTCTACGAACCGCAACGAACGATAAAAGACACCGCGTAATTCGAAATTTCATCATTGTCCCGGCGTGGCGACGGTCGAAATTCAATTTCACACGGTATTTCCGTGTCTCCGGACGTGTTGGTCCCTATTGTTTGTACAATTGCGACGTTTTCGTTCGCCGGTTCCAGTAACGAGCAGTCCGAATGCTCGGGGATTCTGGTCTGCGAAGGGCGCGCCTACGTCCGGAACAAGGAGCGGGGAATTAAAGTCGTTCGAGCCTCTGTCTTTTGTGACACGCACGGTAAAACACGGGGGAGCCGAGAGACACAGCGTAGACACAGACAGCCGCTTAAAGGAACACGTACAGCCGGTGCTTGTTCCGCTTCGTCTGACGAGGTATGAATTAACGCCACCTGCCAGGCCGAAGGAGTCGCTATTCGTAGATAGGGAACGGTGCTCTCGCGAAGCGGCAGCGATCGCTCTGCCGGAAACTGTGCTTCATTGTGCGAATAATTTCCTTTTCCCGTGGGGTCTAGCGTGAATTTCCGCCGGCGAAACGTTTAATTGGATCGATGAGGCAACTCCCATCTCTTTCTTCCGCGAATCTCACCGAAAAACGAGCGATTCTTTACGTTTCGTTTCGTTGCCGCCGGGGTTTTCAACATTTTGCTCGAGATCTGACTGTACACCGGCACGTCGTGTTACTTTTCGCGTATTAGAGAAATCCGCTTTGGTTAGTATCTCGCTGCGTGGACGGTGGCTGAATCGCGATTAAATTATCGTTGTAATTTCAGTGACGGCGAACGTCAAGGGTCGTCAAATAACCGACACTATTTGCACGCGTAATTTCCCGCGCTACGAGCTCTCGCGTAATTCCGCTAATGTTCCGCTCGGTAAACGTTGCTCGTAGCGAACTGTCGGCTCCACGAGGAGAAAGTCAAGTCAAGTCAGAGGGGCAGCGAGGCAGAGGAGCAGTCGAAATACTTGAAAAATTAACGCGGCCCTCGAAAACACGGGCGACGATTTCACGTGCAACGTTGGGACGTGATGCGAATTATTCGTTTCCTATTCGTTTGCTTGTCAGACGCAGGCAAACTGTACGCGACACGTTCCTTGATATTAGAAATGATAAACAGCCCGTGGAACGTTTCCCACGAATTTTTCACATTTTTTTGCAAACGTGACTCTTGATAAAATCTCACGATTCAACACGAAGATATTCCACGTTTCTTTTCCTCCGCGATACGAAAAATATCGTACGGATCCAGAACCGCGGCGCGGGAACAAGTTTCGTAACGCGCAGCGTTAAAAAAAACTCCAACGGTTTTCACAAACGATTTTATCGAAATAATTCGAAAATAAGCTGCCTCCGTAGTGAAAGTGCGCGTTTTCAAGTTTCTTTTGCGTCGATGATCTTCCTTCTTTGCTTTTGAAAGGGGAGCAAAGGTCTAACGCGTGACAGGAGGCGCGGCGTTAGAAAACGCAGCTACGGCGAACGTATGATCCTTTGATGTGAGCGGTATATAACACGTATGTGCGCACACATACGGTAGTAGATCGGTACAAATCGCGCGAAGGGGGATGGGGCAGGGGACGGTGGTTTCGGTAGGTGGAGAATCGAGCCAGCTGGTTCTAGTGGGATTGGCAAAACTCCAAGAGAACAAAAATCGTCGGGCGAGTGTACGCGCGGAGTCCAGCCGTTTCTCCGGACGATGCACACCGGCGGATGCATGATTTGTGTGCTTTATTAAATCCGATATTGGTCTAACTCGACTAACCTGATTCCTGGCCATCGGTTGTTTCGCGTCCAGAGGGAGACCAACGCTACCAGTCGACTGTCGTCCCACGGACCGATTTATCACTTGTCGCTTTCACGCGTGTTTGCGCGATCGGAATAAGAATATCAGAGCAATTATAGAGAACTGACAGATTCGCGGTTGTACTTCGTGCGATTCTTCCCTTTTCAATTACGCGACCAACCATTTTTAATTTAGTTTCTAATAGTGCCATAACGTTCGATCATTTCGATTAATAGCGCCATATTCTTTTCAATTGAACCTAAACCACGTGCATGAACACAGGCATAATAATTTTTACTTTATCTACTTTTATCGCATTGCTTGACATTTGTCGCCAAGTTACATCGAGAGAGTTATGACATTACCCAACACCGTTCTGTTAAATAGCTCTAAAATGGTTAGCAACAATATCGACTAGATATAATCGTCGAATATAATCGTGCCAACTTGATAGCGCGATAACCTGATCGTACGAATCGTATCAACAAATTGACGAAATCGCGAGCCTATTTGATACGAATTGGCTGGTCATTCTCAATTATCGGGAGATTAATTCACGCCGGATGTTGATCTCTGGTTTTCTCGAAAACCATAATTGAAACAAGCGAATGGAATACAGTGGTACTTTTGATCAGAACCAAAAAAAAAAAAAAAGAAAAAGAAACCGACAAGTCGTTGACCTTAGCCACGAATCACAAACAGATCGATAAATTTCTCGCGTGTTGCTGAAAAAAATTCGTAAACCGTCATCCGTGGTATAACACGGTGAAATCAAATCGGCGTGTCGACTCGCCAACACCGACTAATCCAATAAATCTGGTTCCACAGAGGTGCTTATGTGTACGTGGCATTTCGAGGACTAAGAAACGTTTACCTTCTCCACCGCCTTGAACACACGAATCAGATTCAGCCCCGCCAGTTTCTGAATGTCCTTTTCCAACCATCCGCGCGCCAATAGTTCCGCGAACAGCTCCGGATACTTGCTAACGTCTTCCAATCCTGCCGGTGTTCTGAAAAAGACAGATGGCAATGTTATCTCGAGAACGTTCGTTGGTTCTCGCGCTTAATCGTTTCTTCCTTGGCGCTCGCGAGAAATTTATTCTGAATGGATTCGTCGTGCAAGAATACACGTTTCGTGCAACTCTAAAGTTGCTACGCTGGTAGCTCGCGCATAATGGAAATTCAACCGTGAATTTGTATATCTAAAGCTGTGAGCATTAACTTGTTCGTAGTATAAATGAAGCGGAGGATAAACGAGGTTCTACCGTTTCTACTGTTTCAATTACAATTGCGCCAGTGTCAGAGGTGTACACACACATACACACATAATACACACATAATGCTGTACGAGGGTGTTTGCGTTCGATCAGTCGATCGAACAACTTCAGCCGGCTCCTCTGTCTCTTTGAAGGTTAACGCGTTAAATCAGCATTCAACGAAAGGCTCCTCTCCTTCATCGACGATGGGCGGAAAGTTTATATAAGCCGTGAGATCGCTATTTACATAAATATTTCCGCGCGATAAAATAGGGTTTTAATGAAGCAAAGGGGTACGCCCGGCCGGAGTTTAAATTAGAAAACTACTTGAAACTTTTATAAGAGGCGCCGGGTATACCTCACGTGCCCTGTATTACTACAGTAATTTCACCGCCGCGTAATTCTTAGGAGGAAGTTTAATCTATTATGCCACCGGTCGCGAGACGAATAATCCTTTTCACGTTTAATACGAGCGTACGCGCCCCCCCCCCCCCCCCCCCTCCGACACCGGAGAAACTCGCGATAACCTTTGTTCATAATACACGAAGGGCAGAATAACAATTCACCCACGAAAGAATTAGCGCAACTTGTCCCTTGCGCGACGTTGTTCGATCCACGTACCAACGTTCCACTCGACTCCTCGAGTTTGCTTGGTTGTCTGTTTGCTTCGAGCTGTGTTTCCACCATTTCGAGTTCGAGTTGCACGAATCAATAGGCGTGAAAAGCGTTAATAACGTTTACGTGCGAGGGGCGAAGAAATTTCATGAAACGTCTGCGTTGCTGGCTTCTCGTCTCGAGACAAAGCCGTTGCGACGGAAATCCGAAATACGATAACGAGCTTGTCCGGGAGAAGGGGCTTCCTCTCCAAATTGCAATTCTCCTAGGGCGGTTTATTCCTCATTACTTTAATTACTATAGAGCCGGTGCCGGATGACGGCGCGACTTGGCTGGCTGACGCGCAGCGAGAAACGTCAGGGGGCGATTTCGTTCTTTAGGAGTCTCCGGGCCCGCCTTCCGCGATCCGAAATCTGAAAATGTGCCACGAGGTCGAGCTCCGAGGTCCGCTCGTTTTGTGAACGACTCCGAGAGAGCCGCCCCAACGCCGGATAACAAAAACTAACAAAAATTATCGCACGTTAAATATTTTCGTTTTCCGATCACTACGTGTTTGGTACCTTCCTGTGAATCTCGCTGATTCGTCTGTTTTAATAACTGTGTGTTTCTTTTTGCCACGTCTCGTTCACCGCGCATCAACCTTTCATCAAACTTGACGTGAAAATGTTTCGCGACGCGGCAATTTCTTTGCACGTGTCCCAATTTACACGTGTGTAATCGTTAAAAAGCGGTGGTCGGCTTGTTCTTTTCTTTTTTTTTTTTGGTTTCGTTTCTGTGAGATTTCGCATTTAATTCAGCAATTAAACGCGTTATCTGGGTCGTCGTGAAGCGAAAACTAGGGCGACGTCTCCCTCGTCTTCTTTCGTACTCCACCCACCTCTTCGGCCGATGGCCTCGTTACGATCGAGCGTCGATCGCATTTGTTGACTCCTTCGGCGGGATTGCTCCAGCCGAAAATATAAATAAATCAATCGACGTGCCCGGAAACGGCTGGAAACGGCAGAGACGTGACGGAAGCCGAGTTAACTAATTTCGATACGGTCGATGGCATCGCGTCGACCCGACGCGATTCGACTCGACTCGACTCGACTCGACTCCACTCGGCGCTACGCACGCGGCAGATATATTCACGGCGAATTAGAGGAATGACGGCCGAGTAGAGCGTTAAAAGGGATCAGTCTGAATTTCGACGTTCTCATTACGCGCGTCATAACGAGCGGCAGAGAAGGGCCAGCCGACAACGAGCGTTGCAGAACCCGTTGAATGCTACCTGCTGACAATGTCGGCCCAACAAGAGCGGTTAGAGACTTATTCATGGCGCGTCATATCGCGGCTGAAACTGGCAGTTATGCAGCTATATACTGCGTACGGACATCGACCGTCTGCGGTCACCGGCGTTGTTTCAATCTCGGAAATTTCCAAATCGAGTGTGTCCGTCATTACGAGACGACCGTGGACGAGTACACCGGTGGGCGAGGAAGGGGGCGGGGGAGATGGTTTCCCGGGGAAATACGTTTCCACGTATGCGTTGCCCGTGTTTGGTATCAGCCATCGTTATCGATGCCTCCTCTGTTGATGCCTCCTCGACCACCGTCGATATTAGCCGGCGCGCGATTACGATGTGAAATTTTTCACTGGCTCCGTTTCACCCCGTGGACCATTATCATTTCCCCTTCGAATCTCTTCTCTTCCAACCAAGGGAAAGAAGTAACAATTATGTACGCAATATTGAGACTATCGTAAGTATTGGTGGTAGAAGATTCGAATTGTGTATGAATCTCGTCAGCGATTCGACCTCTTCTCGATTAATTTTTTTTTTTGTTGGAAATGATGATTTAGTTTTTTGTTTGATTATGTCCTATTCAGTTTATATCGAAAGTAGTGCGTAAATTTTCACTGTTTCTTTGTCGGTGAGAATAATTACAATTTAAACAAAACGCACGTATGCCTGAAGAGATTAAAGAAACAACAGCACTGCTGTCTATAATCTATCTAGCACAAATGCGATTATTCTAAATTAACATAACCGTGATTACAAGCGTGTCTCCGCGAATCGCAGAATTTCCAGCTTCGCGCTAGGAGGGTTGCCGACGGTACTGGATCCCGAGGGGGGCGAGGAGGAACGATCGCGACTGATTCGTACGATTTCCGGATTTCCGGGATACGAGATACACAGACCGAACCGAACGTTACTCGAAAAGAACGAAACTCGACAAAGCCGGCATTCACGTGGACACCAGAACTGCATCACCGCCATCTTTCTCCATTCTTCCGCGTCCCATCGACGACAACGACGACTACGACGACGACTGACGTCGGAACCGAAAATCCCATTCGAACCAGGAGATACATTTCGTCCAGCCTGATCTGACAGTGATTTATAAGCGAGAATGAAAGACGAAAATAGGAAAAAGCAGCGGGCTGCAGTGGAAGAAACGTTGAAGTGATCGATACTCCTGTGAAAACCTGTGCGGCTCTGTGGCGAAAGGAGAAAAATACTTCGCCAGGCTTTCGCCCGCTTTTCGTTCCCTCTCCCTTCCATTTCCCCAATTCTCCTCGCCCCCCCTCCTCCCCCCACCTTCGATATCGATGCTAATTACTCCGGCTGTAGGATTATTGGACAGAATAATTGATGGTAATTATCAGACTTAACGCGATGATGCTCGATTCCATTCGGCCGGTTGCTATTTATTCGCCGCTACGGTATCGATTCGTTTGGCGAATAATAAAAAGCTCGCGGTTATCCCGAGCAGCGCGACGGTGTAAAGCGCGGACGACGCGTTTTCAAAATGGAAGTTCCACGTTATTCGATGGCCCGTCCGTTGTTTGTTGTCATCAAACTATACCGGATCGTCGATCAATATTCGACCAAAACTCCCTTTTATATCATTCATTGTTCGATGACTAGTGCGTTATTTGTTATCACCAAACTGCACCGGATATCGTCCATCGATATTATCGGAGCTCTTCTTTTTTTTCTTTTTTTTTTTTTTTTACCGTCGATAAATAAAAATCGAGAAGCAAAGGCAAAGCGTGTAACGATTCATTTTCAGGGGGAATATTAAAAGGTATTTACGTGAAATTCACGGGAAAATACGAGGTGACTCCGAGGTCTTTTTTGTTCTTTTTCCCTCCCCCCTTTTTCATTTCATCGTACGAAACTGCAGACTACGCGCAGCTATAGCCAATTACGCTATTAAAATTACGATTGCCTCGAGATTGAACGCGACCTCGACGTGCTTGCCATTGAATCACGGTATTGAGTAAATTTTAATCGCACGCGAAATTTCCTCGAGGACGGTCCGTCAGAATTTTTTCGTCTCTCGATGCAGTATTTTCTTCTGCCTCTAATCTACGATCGACTTGTGGGATCGACTAAAAAAGTTTTCGCGTGAGAGTGTTTGATGCGCTAACGACAGAAACTGAGATAAACGCAAAACGTGCGCTCGTATGAAATTTCCATGGAGATATACGTATACTACTGTTGCATTATTTTCGATTATACGTATTTTAATCAGAAAAATTAAATACGAAACACTTTTATATTGATCGTGATGATGTCTCCGCGTGAGAGGAGGTTCAGTTCTAAACTCATTCTAAGTAAGCAGGTATTAATAACTGATCAACATTACATTCATTCATGTACGTCGTCGTTGAATGCACGCATACACGCAGAACATTCAAAAATTTCGATTTACTCGAGAACAAAGCCACGAAAACGAAAACATTTTTTCCTTTGTTTTCAACTTATTTTTTCACCTTCACTTCGCTTGTACTACTGACGCAGAGACATCCTCTATAAAATAAAATCACTTTTAAACTTGTGTGAAAGTCAACGTTGACGACGTTCCAGACTGACGCGCAAACTTTTGACAGAAGCAACGCCCTCGCTTTGAACTAATAAACCTCGCTAGTAAATGAAACGGGCTAATTGTAGCGATTATTCAACTGTATTATCGCCGCGTTTTTAAACAGGCGATCGAGATTTACAGTCTATCGAACGCATTAAAAGGTAATTTGCACTGCTTCGTATAATTTACACACCGTTGCCACGCAAATCGAGCAAAGTGGCCGGATATTTATGAATGGTAGTAAAATGGAGAACCGTGCCTAGGTGCCACGTGACAAATTCCGATTGTACATTTTACGCATTTTTTTCTATCCACGAGCGTAAGAATTCCGTCAAAAAAAGCGAACGAAAATTACGGAGTTGAACGTCAACCGTGTAATTATCTCTTAATCGTGCTATTACCCGGTTAATAAATATCTTTTACGCGGCGTAATGCGCTCGTTGATTGAGCACGCGCAGGTCGGTATGTATCGCGATTAATAATAACTCTGAAGGGAATCCCGTTCCAACGTTGGCGATGGTAATATGAATTTTAACGTTCTTTGAAAGCCTAATCAACGGAAAGGTCGATCGAATTCTGTGAATTTCGTGTTTCCGTTGGGTCGAATCTGTCTGTTGGATTTTTCTGTTCACCCAATCGGACGGATAAATAAACAACGTGTCTCGATTCAGGTCGCCGTTTCTTTTGACGACGAATTGATTATTGGATCCGGAAAAACCGAATGTTCCGGTGCCGGAATAAACGGGTCGTGTTTTTTAAAAAATGCATTCATTCGAGGTTACGTTTGTCGAATGGGCGAGATTGTCGTTGCTCGTACTCGTGTTTTTGTTAAATTCGCCCCTCCCTTAAGCTAGAATATCCGACGATTCATCGCGACCGCACTTATCGCGGAGTTTATTCAATCAACTGCGTTCGGCAAGGGTATTGAATGTACGAAGGGAACCGCGTCGACCCGGTATTTACTCCAAACCCCAGCGATTAACGAATCGAAGCTTTCCAACGAAATATAATAGTTTCGATACTTCGTGAAATTTTCTGCAGTTCGTTATTATTCGATACCTCAATTTCCCGGTCCAGTTCACAGCACTTTTCTTCTTCCTTTCAAACGTTTCAATCTCGCCCAGCCGAGAAGGTATATACGCCAACAATAATAATTGTACCGATCGATCATTCTTATTTTGCACGCTCGTTCAAAGTGCACTTCAATCTAGCAATTTATTTACCATTTTCTCTCAGCTGGTGCGTAAATTTGAAAAACCTTTTTTCAGCCTGTGTATGTGTGTGTGAGAGTGTTTTCTGCCATCGCGAGTTTCTCTTTACGTACTTGTGTCCGAAATTTTTTAACTCGAGACTGTTGTAACTCGTAACTGCCGTAAGGATCGCTCTCTCGTGAAAAGAAGAAACGCAGTGTGCTTCCTAACATTTCTCTCGCTGACGAAGCTCCGCTAAAAGTGTTATCTCTTATTACTTTCCGTGTCCTAGGCAATTAGAGCGAGTATAAAGCGAGTTCAGTTTTATGGTTGGACTGTCAAAGGCTTGGCACGGGAGAAACGTTGTTTCGAAAATTATGTAATTAATTCTTAATTGCTTAGTCGGCAGACTTTTGTTAATTGTGCTGTTTCGATGATGTTTATCCCCGTTTTGATCAGCATCGCTGAACCTATTCTATTTCGTGCGTCAGCCATTGAATTTAAACACGCACGAACGATAAATTCCCCGATTTTGTCCAATTAATAATCGTTCGGCCGTTTGTAGATAATTCGAGCGCGTTGCTCGCGCGCCGGAAGCGTTCTCGATGTCGCCCCTTCCCCCCCGACGAAACTACGAAAACGGCATTGCAGGTGAAACGGATTCGATCGACGCCACCTTTTTCTTCTCGTTTGCTATATTTTTGTTCCTTTCTTTTCTTCTGTCTTTTTTTTTTTTTTCGTCGAAGTACGATGTGCAAATCGCTTGGCTCTCTTGGCTCGCGTTGTTATTCCAGTTATTCGATTCCACGTCCACGCACGTGTCTCTCGCACGGATTTGCGAAACCTGACAACTTTTTAGCATCTGATACCTTTTTTTTCGCATTTTATTCTCTCTTTTTCCCTCTCTTTCTCTCTCTCTCTCTCCCTGTCGCGATCTTTTTTCTCTTTTCAAGCGCGCGCAGCTTAATGGCAAACGCTCCGATTCCAGCCTCGGGCAGGTATAATGCGTCACAGCGTCGCAAACAGGGTCGACCGATAGTCGCCGCGTTTCATCCGATCCTTTTTCGCGCCATTGTTTCTCCGGCGACGATGAAACTCTGGTAAATACCTTCTACCGGCGAGTTATAACGCAAACAAAACGGCACGACGACGACGGTGATAATAGAGCGACGCCGCCGCGCGACACCGCGGCCCGGTGAATCTGCTTTTAGTCCATCTGTAATATTCCTGGCCCAGTCACGGCCATTGTTGGGCTCTGTTACAATTAACGTCGCCGCGGCGACGTTAACCGGGTAAGCGGAGGAATTAGCCGATGGACGATGGTTGACTGACGCGACGACGTCCCGTTCGATCTATGAAATATCGAACGTCTATGTATATCGCGCGCATCGATGTTATCGCTTCTTCCACCCCTTTGCGCTCGCTCGCGTCGGCTCGCTTTAATGGAACGTGCGGGGTCGCGTGAAACAATTTGCTGGAGAATAGTTTTAATGCCTTTACTGTTCAAACGTTTTTTTTCTTTTTTTTCTCTCTCTCTTTCTCTCTCTCTCTCCAGCCTCCATTCATATTTCTCGTTAATCCCAATAATCGGTCGCGATTTTTTTTTCTTTCTTCTTCTTCTTTTTTTTTTTATCGTTCTACCATCCGTCGTTATTTTCCAGCAATGAAACGCATTTTCATGCAACACGTGTTGGAATGCAATCGCGTGTGTGAACCTGTTTCAACGCCGATTGCATTCGTGCGTAAAACTCGTGTACATAGGTATAAAAAAATACGCGGATTACTATTATGGTTATGCATGGAATGTAAACGTGTGTTGTTGAAACTACTTCGAAAGGAATGTACAAGGTTGAAAGAAAAGTTTGCCCGCGGCACCTTTGACTCGATGGAAATGTGTAAAGAACCTGTCGCAAAATTGACTTTCATCTGGAATTTCGAGGACAAAAATTTCTCTTTTTACGTTATATTCGACTCGTTGCGAAAGTAAAACTTTTCCAACCACTTTTGAAAACTGGCGAAAGAAGTTTCTTAATCGTGGACGCGCGCGTGCTAACAGCGACTTTATGATTCTGCATGCGTGGACGTCTATATTACGTAAACTTGGAAAAGTTCTGCAAGGCAGGTTCTTTACATATTTCCATCAAATCGAAGGTAAAACTAGAATTCATCTATGATTACCACAGACAAACTTTGTTTCCTACCCTGTACAACAGAATCTTTCCAAAGACGCGTAGTTAAGAACTGGTAAAGGGAAAATGGCTCGGTACGGTTTAACATGCTTTGGTGTTACGTCTTTATGGGGCCACTGGTCAACACTTCGGGCGAACATAAAGAAACAACGTACGCTTTATGGCAGCTGCACGTCGGACCTCGTAAATCGCGACCGATATGAAAGCAACACTAAAAAAAGCTTTCCAAGAAGTTACCGCCGTGTTTTCGGTTTCCTTATTTACCATGCGTTTGTTAAAGCCAGCTCGTAGTTAAAAACTACGAGCTTTTTGCGATTAATTGCAACAGGAGACTCTCAAGAGTTTCGTCTGAGAGTATATATTTATACCAAAACAATTTGGAGGACTTACAGATTGATCCCATCGTAGCCGGCGCCTATTCCTACGTGATCCACACCGGCGATCTTCCGCACGTGGTCAATGTGAGCTGCAACAGATGAAATTGAGCGTTGTCATTAAGCCTGTAGCGTAGCACGTACATACGATTTGTTTGACTCAAACGAATCGTTTCGTCTAATTTCAATTTTTTACATTTATTCATATCGTCAGTTATATATCTTTTCGGAAGTGTGAGCATAATCAGCCGACTAGTTGGAATTACAATGTTGCAGAGTAGATGTTTCTGTTTATACGAATTCGCTCCGGGGGGAGACAAACGGTTTGTACATGTAACTGCAGTTTACATAATTCGAATTGATTAATTCTCCACATTATCTGGGACATTTTGTTTATACATCCAATTAAAGTTCACGATCGATCGAACGTTAAGTTCAGTTAACCCGGGCGTTGATTAAAATTTCATTTGGCTCCAGAGCTCGATCGCATTGTGAAAAATATCTGACACTCACATTGCGCGAAGAGGGATAAAGAAAAGATTCTGCCGTTTCTTTTTAAACCTGATGTTGCGAATCTGCAAGGGTCTCTGTCGTATCGATGTAAAGTTGACGTGCGAATAATTTGTTCCCTACAACGTGCACAGTAGCAATTTCCAATGTAATGAGTCGTACGATAATAATAGAAGTAATATGAAAATCCGATGAACAAAACAATGTTGATACGCGGCAATATTTTTGCACCTGTTTTCAATAATGAGTTATAAAACAATAATACAAGTGACATAAAAATTTGAGAACCAAAAAGATACTGACACACGAGAGCTTTTTTTACAGTTTTATCACAGAGCAATGAAATAAATCTGTCGTGTATGAACAGAATTATTGAAATATTTTTAATGGTTTTCAATAATGGGTTATACAATAACGATACAAGTGATACAAAAAGTTGAAAACGAAAAAAAGCTATTGACATACGAGGACATTTTTTTTTTTGCAGCTCTACTGTGTATTTGAACAGAAAATAAAATACTCTTAATGGTTTTTATTAATGAGTCGTACAATAACAATGCAAGTAGTGTAAAAATACGAGAATCAAATGGATATCCACACGCGGGGATCTGTTTTACAGTTTTACCATATATTTGGAAAAAAATGTAAAATATTTTTTATGGTTTACAGACCAAATCGTCCCTCGACAATATTGGCGCGATATCGTTCGATGACATTCTAGTATTTACGAAAGAATATTTTGTAATTTCTCTAACACTGAACGTAAATTAATGGAACTTTTTGACTCTCCAATTTTGTATTATTATCGTGTAACTCTTGATTGGAAATTACTACAGTGCACGTTACGTAGCGAGCTATTTATAATATATATACTATACAGGGTGTTTCGTAATTTGTGGGATCCACTTCGGGAGCTGATTGCACGCCTAAGAACAATGAAAACAAGTCATATAAATACACGTCCTATCTGTCTTTGTTTATGAGATATAATGAATTTTATAAACAGAGCAAACTCTAGTAAGCTAGTTTTACCAGGGATGGTATATTCAATTTTCATAATAATCATAATTGGGATGAAGAAAACCTACACATTATTGTGCATTCAAGACATCAACACCAGCTTAGTTTAAACGTGTGGGCAGGAATAATTGATAAATTTTTAATTGGACCTTTTTTTCTTGATGGGAAACTAACAGGCACAAAGTACGTTGATTTTNTTAAAATCTATTGTATACGCAACATCGATTGAACATGCTGAAATACTACGAAATAGAATAGAGCAAGGCTTCCGACAAATTTGAGAAACACCAGGAATGATAGAGAGAGTAACCAGATGAATGACAAGACGTGTGCAGGCTTGTCTTCAAATGCAAGGTGGTCATTTCGAGCATCTTTTGTAAAAGTAATTAAAACAGAAAATTCATTGTATCTCATAAACGAAGACAGATAGGACATATATTTATATTTTTTTCATTATTTTTAGGCGTACAATCAGCTCCTGAAGCCCACAAGGGTGGATCCCACAAGTTACGAAACACCCTGTATATATTTATAAAATCAGATTTTGCTAATATGTCGTTTGTTTTCGTAAAGATGTCTCCAAGAAATCTAGGTGTAACGAATACTTTCTCACACTGTGCGTTGCCATTGTAATTTCTAATATACCTCTGTTTGACATCAAACCGATGACATGAATTTCACCTGAAAATGGCTGCTCGCCATTTACGGGAATTTAACCTCCGATACTCACAATTTAACATCGGTGATGTGTTCGCAATCCCGGGAAGATTGGTCGGGCAAACATCGCGTATCGTCTTCCGCGCGTCCTAAGTGCAAATGTCAGTTACACTCGGGAGGGGTGAGCGTAGCCGCAGGGTGCACTTGACGCGTAACGCATTATTCGGGGAACGCGTGGGCGATCACGGCCCCGTTATTATTAAGTGGCCGTAATTGTTGCGCTGTGCCAGCGGGCGTGTGCTACGAGCAGCGCTCGCAACGAGAAATCAATCACGAGGTTAATGTTGTCAATGGGCCAAGCGCAGCGCGGTTCGCCGTATAACCGCGCCAGCCAGCGAAAATTATTGCTGCCAGTCCGTTTAACACGGTGCTTCCTGTTCCCCGGCATAATTTTCTCGCCGTTTCCTACGCGATCCCGCGGAAGCGGATCGTCGCTCGATTTCACGACCCTTACAGGCATCTTTATCGTCTGCCGCGTCCATTTCACCGTTTCCGCGGAAAAACGTGTCATTCGAGCGGGTTACACGAATGCGCACAAAAATGATGGGGGAAAGTAGGGTAAAACCGGGTATTCAGCTTCGTAACAACGTATCGGGTGGCAAGAAAGAGAAAGAAAACAATTCGCGCATGTCTAAATCTCTTAATTGGACTTTGTACAGTAACAAAAAGGTTAAAATTTTTGGAAAAAATTGTTCGGCTCACGGGAAAATAAAATTTTCTGGTTTTGCCCTATTAAAACACGTATGAAATGCAATACAGTTATAAAATTTTTATTTCTATTAGTTAGAAAGTCGTAGAAACGGTTATTTTTGTCAATTTTAATAAATATTCTATCTGGTCCGTCTTACAAAGAAATTTGTTAATTTAACTAGTTTGGGAACTTTTGTTGTATTTATAAAAAATTTGAACATATAAATAATATATACATCTTAATTAACAAAACGAAATAAAAGTCGCGAATAAAATATTCGTCGCCCTCTTCAACACTTGTACATATCACATGTGCCCATTGAAATCATTGTTCTTTGGATTAAATAATATTCTGTAAGGACTATAGAATACAAATGTTACTTATCCGAAACGATTCTCGAATGTGAAAACACTAGAAAACAATCGCTTAAGTCACATTTAAACTGAAACCTGAATATCGTGCCACAGTTCGATTACGTGTCGAAAGTCTAATTTTAGAAAAACAATGGAACCTCAAAGATTTCGTAAAATTACATGAATGGTATAAATAATTGTAATTAAAGTGTCGCGATAAAAATGAAACAGGTATGGTATAATAAGTTTTCAACTTCATCGTCAATAAGAGTTAGCACTGACCTTGTTAAGAATACTTACGTGTTCCTACAGCCAGTAGATTACGAATGCAAATTCATACACCCGCGGAATATAACCAAAGAAGTGGAAGCTAAGCAGAGATTTGTTCCACCATCTAAATAATATAACGAGTAGCTCGGTCGTGTATACGTTTTGTATATTTCTGCATAATACGCGCGTTTAAATCTTTTGTAAATGCATAAAGCCCCTGACAGCCCTCAGTCGGCTCTCGGATATTGCGCAAGGAAAGAAAAACTTGAGTTTAATACGTTAATCGAGTTGCCAGTTTCCAAATGTTTTATTCGTACCTGTACACTCGTTAAAGTATAGTTTTATTACGATATTACGAATCAAGTTCATTCTCAACGTTCTATTCTTAACTCGATCGTTGAAATCGTTCACGGTGAAGTTTTCATAATTGTTTCGAGCGGCGTACGCGTCGACTATTAATTTCCGCGCATCGAGCATTAATTTACTCCCAAACTTGCAACGAGACGAAAAGTTCTCAATAAATTAGTCAGGGATTTAATTAGGCGAGTCTCTCCGTCGCCGTTACAGCCATTGCTCATTCCGTCGCTAGCTCCTCGTCGAAGTCGCGAGCTTCTTTTATCGTGCAATCCACCGTCGATACTCTCGAGAAACACACTCGAAACTCGACGAGCCGAGCGGAGGAAGACAGCTGGCGGAACGAAAAGAAAAGAAAAAAAGGGGGGAAAAAAAAGAAAAAGGAAACAAAAGAGAAAAAAAGAATGAGCGACGAGAACGAAAAGCGAATGAAATTCGTGACTCCTGGGGGAGAGCTCGCCGCAATCGTGGCGCTGTTCTGCTTTAAGCTCTCTTTCCCAATCATCGGATCGGTTCGTGATATTTGCCTGCTGGTGCGAATGCATTTGGTATTCCCACGGTCACGCCGTGGTGCACGAAGGTTCACGCGGACTATGCGCGAAACTGGTAATGCCACGGATCGGTATTTCGCTTTGGTGGAAGCGAAATCCGCGTAGAAAATCACGCGGAGAAACGACAGAGGGAAGAGACATCCGCGGTTGGGATTGTGAAATTGCGTGCGCGACGAAATCGCGAAATTTTCGACCCTCCCCGAGTGTGGGCGTAAATGCGCGGGATTAGCGAAAGAAACGCGTGGCATGGACCGCGGCAGAAGGGGGAGGAGGAGGACGAGGAGGGTAGGATCCGTTTAACATAATAACGAGCTGGAAAGCGTGGCGATAATTGCCGCGGAAGGTCACGGAATTCCAGCGCCGTTTTAAACGAATGGAAAATGCATTTCATTCCGGCTGGGCCGGCACGCCTTGCCTCTGCCTCTCGCAATGGAAATGCAACGAGCGCGGAGAACTGTATCGTATCGCGAGGTCGCGTACGGGGCGGATGGGTGGATGGGCGCGTCCAAGGAAATGCTAAGTTCCGTGTGCCGTTCACCGTTGGAATTCTGAAGTTTCCTTACGCTCGCGTCTCATGAATCACAAAGGGTATCGCAGATATGAAAGTGCAATTGCCGACTCTCGGCGCACAGTCGCGTTCGATGAAGATTTCTTTCTTTCTTTCTTTCTTTCTTTCTTTCTTTCTTTTTTTCCTTCTCTCTTTCTTCTTTTCCATTTTTTTTCTCCAGCCGCTCGTAACTGCGCCGCGGTGGAACAGGCTGCTGCATAAATTCACTCTTGCCCCGGTATATTTCATTTCCACGTGGAAAGGCGAAGTTTATTCAAAGTGTCGGCCGTTTGCGCTTGAAACCCATCCCACGAGGCAATATGTTTCGACGTGGCTCTCGCCGACTGCGATCGCGTTTGATTCCACCTATACTCGGTCATATTTGAAAGCTGATCTTAACCCCATTACGATTTTCTTCTCAGTCGTCGGTGAACTAAATTAGCCGCGGTGTATCGTGTCAGATACACGAGGCGTTCGAAGCATTACGCATATAGAGTATTAATTAAATGTCGAAACTTTGGGAGTGTCTAGAAAATCGATGAACCGAAGGAGATTTGCTCGATTTTTCCCCACTTTAGAGAAAATCGCGGAAAGAGAAAGAGAAAAAGTTTCCTTCATTTTCTCACTCGTAACTTCGGTAAGTTTGCTCGATGCTTGTCAACTTGGGAGTGAACAACTGAGAGGTCGAACCGCAGTTTGGCGTGTCGAACAATGTTAGCTGCAATGAACAACATCGAGCTGCAATCAGAGTAGTCCATACTCTGTATAATATACGTTTGCGTTTGTAGTATTTTCGTTGGATAATCGTGTAGATATAGATGATAACATGGATGCCAAAATAGATAATAATTGGAATGATAATACGAATAACAACATGTAAATGAACGAGTGGAAAAACGAGAACTGTTTTGTTCCTTTTCTCGCGATTTTTCACCAAAATGAACGTACAAGAACGTACACGTTCCAGAAATCTATGTGATATAATTTGTATTTATTCACTTTCAGTTCGAAGAATGAAAATTGAAAATTCGAAAATTCACGTTCCGCAGGTTCATAATTTGCTTTCCCCTTTCAACTCAGAATCATAATTCCTGCCACGAGTGTAACACGATATTAAAACTCAAACGGGTTAATGAAAGGAATTCATTTACGCGCGATTTTCGCAAAAATTCGTGCACGTATATTCGAGAGGGAATGCTAACGCATTTTCGCGTTTAAAACGCATTCACCGCCTTTCTCTGGACGATGTCTCCAGCGAATTTGAAAACTGACTTTATCAATACAAAAGGAGCTGCTCGTGATGTTATTTTAAATTATCCTTTCGCTCTTGTACCAGCTTTATTGGCCAGCACACTTGACAGAGGTTTTAAATGAAATATACCAATCGGGGTTATTTCTATTACATCTTTGCGAAGAAAGAAACGATTCTAAACGACGGTAATCTTAACTACATTGACATCACTTCTAAATAACTTCTGAAATCACTCTCTCAAAATCTCGAAACACGTGAAATCTCTGTCCTTGTCCCGATTCTTTACGGATTCATCGCGCACGGTACTCTTACGCACGGTTGCGAGCAATGAGGCTCGCAAGAAGGTCGAAATAAATTGGGTATATGAGAAAATTGGCGGCTCTCCCGGAGAGCTCTTTAGCGGTCCTGCCACGTCGGGGGTGTTGCGGAGTTTGCTCTGAAGACGACGAAGAGAACGACGAAAGGTGCGGCTTGGTCGCAGAGAAAATCATATTAACGCGCGGGGCAAAGGGAGAAAAAAAGAGCAATCGACGCGGTCCCCTTCAATTAGCTTTTATCCTCGAATATAGGACGGTGATCGTGTTGCCGTAGTTATGTGAAATAAAGACCGAGAGCAATCTTGATTGCAGCGGGAAACGGGAAGGATTAGCCGAGCAACTCGGTCGCGGTTCAAACAAAGGCGATATCGTTCTGGGTACGAATGGAGAAGCACAACGTTCCGGCATCCTGCTCGGTGTCTAATAATTGCTCGTAAAAGCGATATTTATAGAGGCGATACGAATAGAGGGGTCGTAGAGGGGTTCGGTTATCCAACAGTCATCTAGTAGCGGTGGAAATCGCGCGTACACACGCGTACACACGCACGGTGTGCGAAACACTTGGCACAAGAAGTTGCAAAGATTTGAAGTTTCCGTGTTTCGTCGGTGTCGCGTAATTTTCGAACGGTGTGAACTACGTCTTTACGGAAGAAGTATAGTTTGACACTTCGCCAGCATTCGCCACTTGGCTTCGTAAGAGATTAACGTCTGGTATCTAATAACCTGGTAGAACCTGATACGTATGCTTAATACGTTCAACGTCGTCATATTATTGAAACTAATAAAGTAAAATTCAATTCTGAATTCAAAATTCAGGTAGGATTTGCAAGCATTATTTCGAGCGCAATTTTGAAAAATGAAATTCAATCACGTTCGAAGCCGAAAGCCAAAAGGAATTTGTGTTTCACTTACCGGCTACGTCTTCCAGCGTCGATTTCTCGCCACAGCTGATGAAATGGGGATAGAAGGATACCATAACTATACCGTCAGTCTGCGCCTGTAGACAGAAAGATGCGGCATCGTCAAAGAAGGAATCTCGACGTTTATTCGATGATAACGCGACAACAACAATCCCCACGGAACTAGGGGTTAACGAAAACGCGAGATAAGCAAGGCGATGTTAATTTTAAGATAACTTACCAAACGTCGCAGCGCGTGGTCAGGCACGTTTCGCGAGGAATTGCAAAGGGCGTGGGCGCTGCTGTGGCTGAAAATAACGGGCGCCCTCGACGTCTTCATAGCGACGAGCATCGTGGGCACGGAGACATGCGACAAGTCAACCATCATACCCAGTCGATTCATCTCGAGGACGATGCTCTGAAAAAAACGTCCAGTCGGTGGGATAATTGGACTAAGTTTCGAGTATCACGAACACGACTCTCTCTCTCTCTCTCTCTTTCTCTCTTTTGTCGATAATGGTACTTGAGATCGCTAGGTGTAGATATAGTTTCGAAGGTAACGCGTTAAAATCGATCGGGTCATCTCGCGGATTTACCGACTGCTCGTCGGAATCGAGGAGCCCGCGGATTAACGGGGCTTAAGCCGGTCGAAACGAGTCGGTTATTTCGAAACGAAAATGGCCAGGGAGAATGGAAAAAACGTGCACGAGGTCTTACCGAGAGGGAGAGGGAGGGGGGGGAAGGATAATTGCGGAGTTGAAACGGCTAACGACGGTAAGCGCCCGGAACCAGAGGCTTTCAGTCTCGGAGTACAGAGGAGTACGTTTCTGTTCGTTTTCACACTCGCGCGATATGACGCGTAAAGGGCATTTTCCACTCGCTTCGAATGGAAATTCCTTTGGCAGTTACCCTGTTTTTAACTTTCCGTGTGAGACGGAGATTAACGCGACGCGTCTGAGGAATGAAAAATTCCCTTCAAACGTTCCCGACGTTCGAACTGTAGTTTGCAGCGTGCTCACGCGTTATCCGTGACACTTATTGCAGCTGCCGATCAATCCGATTGAAAAAAAATTCACGATTCTTTCTAGACACTTTCTCCGCGGTGAATTCTAATCTCATGTAGACGCGAGATTGATACTCTGCCTTTGAAACTCTGTGTTACTTCGATGCGACAGACGCTTAACTGCGGAAAAGTACGGATACTTAATCTCTTGCGCTGGAAGGACGTGCCACGCACGTCGAGAATATTTGGCCGAAAATTGCAATATCTTCTCAGTTTTAAGTATATTGAAATACAATCCAGGCGAAACAAATAATAAATTTGTTACTCAGTAATTTCTATCCAGTGATATACCGACGAGTTTGAAAGAAAAAGAAAGCGACGATTTGTTGTATACGGTTTGATCACTCGTTATGGTCCGCAATCAGTTGCCAGCGCAAGTGGTTAACCTCTTGAATGCGCACGTCGAGAATTTTCTGTCCCAAAATTGCAATATTTTCTCAGTTTCAATTATATTGAAATACAATCCAGGCGAAACAAATAATAAATTCGTTACTTCTCAGTAATTTCTATCCAGTGATATACCGATGAATTCAAAAAGAAAACGAATTATCGTATACGGTTTGGTCACTCGTTATGGTCCGTCAACCAGTTACCAGCGCAAGAGGTTAACAGGGCACTACTCTATTATATTTTAATCGTCTCTTGGTCGTCGTTATTTGTTCGAGTTTCGTTCGAGCAGTTTCGTAAAACGGCAGCAAAAGTCGAGCCGGGTTTTGCAGAAAAGTTTCCACGAGAGTGGGTCTCCACAGGAGGGTGTATTTCTCTCTCACAGACGAGAGATTTCCAATAGAGATTCATCGAGAAATCTGCTGTCGCAACGGGGTGAAAGGGGAGGGGGGAATATCGTCCTCGATATCTGACGTCAGACTTCCGAGATACGGTTGCTAATAGGAAATTCGATTTTACCAGGGTTTGACACTTGTCAGTTTCTCGCCGAACGAACGAGAAAGAAACGGGCGCGAGTACTTTCTCTCGTACGTGCGCTTCGTTGCCCGCGTCGGACAATCGGCACCTTTCAGCCATCGAACGAGTTTCGTGTGGTTATTCGTCGTGCGTGACGAACGAAATTCATCCAAAACTAGCACGCGATCGATAAATATCGGCAGATTACGAAGCTTCCCGCAGCTTGTTCTCGTCGAGTGACTATCGGTCCGACAACTGGGACCGTCGTCGCTGAGACGACAGCGTCATTTTCCTTCTCTAGGCTAAGCGATGCTAGGCGCGAAAGCGGAGTTACCCTTCCCGTCTAGACGCGTCCTTCCGGAGGGAACGAAACGCTTCCATTAAACGTAGACGGTTCGTTAAATCAGCGTCGCCGCGGCGTTGAATCTCTCAAAATCCCTGTTTATCTCGTCTCTCGTCCGAAAGCTCGTTTCTCATCTTCGTTCGTCTCATTTTCGGCGTGCAATACGGTTCCTGTTACACCGGAGGCCGATGCGCGCCGGTGTCGGTTACTCTTCGTTCGTGTCTCTGGTTCGACGCGAACGGTTACCAGGGTGTTCGAGGGAAATTAGCCGAGGAGGTAGACGCACGAGTTTATCGTTAACTGCAGCGGTCATTATCACGAAATTAGCGAAGTTGCAGTATCTTTCGGGCGAAGTGGTCGTCGTCAGACTCGCGGAGTTATCTCGCGAATCCCGAGGATTTCTCTTCGCTGTCGGATATCTGCCGGAATGCCTGCACCAGGAGAGAGAATACTTCGTTAAAGTAACAACGCGATAAACTTCACTCTTCGACATTCTCCCCCGTTCTTCCCCCCTCGCCTGATTTTGCTGGATTGGCTTTGCGCGCACATTCCTCTCTTTCTCTTTCTCTCTCCTCCGGCGTCGTTTTGTTTCTCTAGTCGGGACGCGACGCGGTATCTCGCTTTGTGACTTTCTTCCGAAGAAGATTTTTAGCGCGCTCGACGTCGAAACATCCTCGGAGCGACGCCTCGTCCGCTTGCCGAGAGCAACGTTATCGTCCAGAACGGATGAAACGAGACTCGTGTACGAGGGCTGTCCCAAAAAGTCCTCCGACCTCTGCTTATATTTTAAAACATACTCCCATTCAGGAGTAATTTCCACGACGTCACCTTCAAAGCAGTTCCCATCCGACTCTATAACTTTTTTCCCGCGGTCGTTCCACTTCTCGAAGCAGTCTTCGAAGTCCTTTTCTTTTATGGCTAGCAGCTACTGCGTCGCATTTTGTTTTATTGCTTCGACATCGTCGAATCTTCGGCCTTTCAACGGTTTTCTCAGTTTTGGGAATAACGAAAAATCACACGGTACTAGATCCAGACTGTACGGGGGTTGCCGAAGCTGAAGTTGCGCCATGTTTTACTAAGAAATCTTGAACAATGCCAGCGAAAATGGAATGAGCTGGTGCGTCGTCATGGCGCAGCAACCAAATTGTCACTTTCCCAAAGATGTGGCCGTTTCCTCCGTACTTACACTTTTAAACAATATTCTTTATTTATTGTGCGACCTTGTGGGACGTATTCATGGTGGAGGAGAAAACGGTGAGCATGACCTTCACGTCGTTACTTCGACTCTGACGTGCTTTCTTCTTTCTTTCTTTCTTTCTTTTATCTGTGTGTCACTCGTGGAATCATCTCCGTAAACTTTTCGAATCGTACGAATTGTCTCCGAACAGGTGTGACCAAGTTTCTGGCAAAACTCGGTGCAAATTCTTTGCTCGATTCGCTCCGTCGTTGTGTGATGCGATGCTCGGGGAATTTAACGTTCACAAAACTGCGTATTGCTGTCGACTGAATAGTTTTTGTAGTGAAATGTAGTGAAATATAACAAACTTCTGTGGGGAAAAAACGAATGGTTTATTTAATGAAATAATTTGTGATACAATGAGGTAGTCACGCGGCAAGGACTGGCAAAAAACTGAACTTTCTACTCGGCATGGTCCCGTCCGTGACTAAAGAAAAATAGTGGGAAGAAGACAGAAAACAGATGACAACCGTTGCCCCTCACAAAGTCATTTGCAATGGGCTTACACTGCTGGATGATCAAGTTGTTGTATTTCAACAGTTTTAGGCTTCTGTTAATCGGTTAAGGGTATTCTTAAACGACTCTCCCAAGTGCTTCGTACCTGCTTTTTACAATTGGATACTCAAGGACAAAGTTATACGCAAAGGTCGGATACTTTTGGGACTGTCCATGTACAGACTCGCGAGATCCATAAAGAAAACGAGCCGGCGAAATCGAGGGGAATGCGAGTTTCTGTTACGATGTGCCAACCTCCTTGATCTTCGTGCGTTCCTTTCGATCGCGCGACGAGGAAAGAAGGAGAACGAGGCGAATATAAAATTTCTCCAGATGGAAGTATTCCATTAGAGATCCCATAGAAGATTTCGTTGTACCCAGGGAGGGAAGATTGAACGAACGAAAGGCACTGAGGAGGGGAGAGGAGAGGAGAGAAGTGGAAACGTTTGAGCGTTCCGCAAAGGCACGGGAACGCGGGCTGGAAACACGTGCGAGTGACGCTCGACAGGATGATATTCACCCTCGGCGAGCAACGGCTTCATAAAGGACCGCGCGCTTTGAATCCCAGGCGTAAGCCCCTGTTCACTTGGTTTTCTTCGATTATCCGAACAATTTATCAGCCGGCGCTTTGTCCGTCCGTTTTAATTCCGCGCTCGTCGCTCGTCGCCCGCCTCGTTCGTCCTTTCGCATTGTCTCGGAACTTTCGAAGCTTTCGCTTCGAACCTTGAACCTCCTGCTGGAAGAGCACGGATTTCCCTGTTAATTTTCCACCGGGGGACGTTCCTGTCATTGTCGAGGCGACGGATTGCATGGAAAAGAGCCTTAACGGATGAAAAATGACACCGGGAGGGTACGGAAGGTCCCCCGTGGGGAAAGTTGGGCGAAAGATCGCCGATTTCCTCTTCTCGTCTGATACGCACGCTATCTCCGGCGATTCGTTTCTTGCGGGGCCGCAAGTCGGACAGGTTATACTTTTTCCCTGATCATCGAAAGAATCCACCCTCGTGAATCTCGAGGCTAAGGTGGCGTAACATCGTGTAGTCTGACAGGATGACGAATAGGCTTCTTCGTCCTTTTGCTGGCCTTTTTCTCAAGCGGTACTCGCCGTGTCGGAGGTGTCTTTCCTCTTTTTTTGCCAGCTGCTATTCCGCACGCGACTATCTTATGTTAATTTTCTGTTAAATATTCGCTAAATGCTTCACGTTCTTTCGAAGGGGGGGTATCTCTCTATCGATCCCCACGGTCAATATTTCGAACATCATAAATGAGGAACGATCTTTGGATGTTGAACGAAAGTTAGCTTCAAACGGCGTTGAATGACGTTGCATGAACTTGGAATGGACTATCTAAGTCGCTGAATTCTCGTCTCGATATCAGTTACAAGACTGTGAACTCGAAAGTATACAGTTCCATATAAAGAAATAAAAGTCACGTCGAAGGCTAATCTTTTTTAGGTAAAATTTGTGGCCACCGCAAGATGAACTTTGAAACCTCGAAACAACGCAAGTTTTATTTGAAATATTTTTCTCTACAGCGAATAGTTTAACAGAAAATGGTATGTGAGTACATCTAGTATGCGATACAACCGAGAACTTGCAGCCTCTTGCAGAGTTAACCCGGACTCTCCCGTAATAATTGTAATCATGCAAGAATCTGAACTCGCTGTTCTCCGCTAAAAAGAAACGAAAAGAAAGAAAAAAAAGGAGGGAAAAGAAAATCTCATCGGTTAGAATCGGGGCTCGTTGGTTACAAGAATGACTTTCTTTGTTCAAAAGTTTCCCGTCGCTTCGCCAACAGATGATCGAACGATATTCGAGTACGAAACAACAACGTGGGCTAGGGGCGGATGGAAGAAGTTAGTTGCCTTTCGGTTTTTACTCCGGTGAAGGACGAAACTGCCAGGAAGATCCGGACACCGGAGTCACCAGAACACGAGGCCAGTCGTCCTTACGTTATCCTGTTCTTTCCAGCCGGTCAAACTTCGCCTCTTGATACTTCTGTTTGTTACCGGCTGCCGCCGTTATCGTCCACCGGCAACTTGAGACTCGCGAAACTGTCGGTGGCCCCGGCCACCTATTTAGACGTTCGAACTTTCGGGAACAACCGAGCTGGCAGCTGGCTTCAAAAGGACGTCTGGTCATTCTGCGGAACGCTTTCCAAAACTTATCGGTCAGGCACAACCGAGAGAGTGTCGCATCGAACTTGCAAGCGTCCGCGCAAGCTTTCCGCATCGCCCTTCGAATTTTCGTCGTCGAGTCGACGAACGTTCTCGCCGCTTGCACACACCAGGCAAAGATAGATCGCGTCGAATCATTTCCACCATTTGCGCGTGTCCTCTCTCTCTCTCTCGGTGGCTTTCTCTTTTAAAACTTTCGGACCGTCGCCTGAGTTTGCAATATTATCAGCCATCTAACGGAAGTTTTAACCGGATTTTTCTTTCCGTTGACACGGATTAAAGGGAATCTGCTTAACATGCAAATGTCTCGGACAGACGATGTCGCCTTATCGCGACGACGACGACGAAGGAGGAATTTCGTTTCGGCGGGCCTCGATACGTACTGCGACTTTTTAATCGCGTTAAGTCACGACGTTCCGTAGTTTTCTAGTGTGTGTGTGTGTGTGTGTGTGTGTGTGTGTGTGTGTGTGTGTGTGTGTGTGTGTGTGTGTGTCTAGTTCAGGCAAGCGGAAGCTTAAGTGGTCCGGGTTCTCGATGAGGGATCAGGCGAAAGCTCGAGCCTCCGCCGGGCGCATCGCGCGCGTTGGAACGAAAATCGATTCGCGCGCGGGGGTTATGTTTGTCGAGTAGAACGAGCCGGCTGGAGAGTGGGAAGAGGGCTTGGGGGGGGGGGGGAGAGTGGGCGAAAGGCGAAGAAGTTAATAAAGGGTCGGCGTTTGAAAGTTTAGCGGCGTTGATGAGATGGTCTATAGATTCTTGAAATTAAGATCGCGGGCCCCGGTGGGAGAAATGATAATGCAATTTTAAAGAGTTTTCACGCGGTGAGGTAACGCGGGGAATCCTCGACGCTCGAGAAAGTTTGAGATATTAATAATCCGGGCGCAGTCTCGATTGTACATTCCTGGCTTACAATCACAGACGAGGGCGACGACGCCGCGCAATTAACGCCCCGAGAAAAGCGTTCTCAAAGTTAAGAAGAAAAAACCATCAACACGTGTACATTCATTCTCTTCTCTTTCCCTCCTTGCAACGATATTGCTCCTATTGTCCGTCCAAGTTTCCACGATAAAGCGTAATAAATCATGCTTCTTCTGTTCTCTCTCTCTTTTGTCCCGCCCCCGATAGCGTCGCTCGATTCATAGTCCGGACATCTAACGGATAATTAATTACCGTGGTAAATAATCGATCAGTCCGTTTCCAAATATCCCGAGCGCGCGATTGCACCCATCCCTCCCTCGAATCGAACACGCTATTCAATTTGCTGTCGATGCTCGCGCTGCGAACGTAAAAACCGATCGACTATGTCGTAGAAACGATGTTAACACGTTGCTACGTACGTACCTTATCTTAATTATCCGAAACTCGTTCTACTCGATTAGAGGTCCGATAATATCTGCTAACGCCATCACCGAACACTTTTGCGCGGTGTTATGTTTGTTAACAGAGTCGCTCGATTACACAAACCGGCTCGGACCGGATCATTTAGATTCTATCGCGGTACGTACGTACGTATGTATGTACGTACATTGAATGGTGGCGGTGGATCGAAGCTAAACGATCCCTGGTGTTTCGTTCTCTTCTCGAGACACGGGCTCGACCATTCGTCTTCACCTTGCTTCCTTCTTTTGTTCCGACTGACGGCCAGTTATCGAGAGCCGACGTGGCAATTAGCCGAAAGCATCGACCTGTGACCGAGTGTGCTTTTAGCGCCGCGTCTCGATCAACCCTCCAACGTACAGACGTTCCGGTATTTTTTCCTCCATCCCATCTCGATACGTATCGATACGAACGGTCACGTATCCGTGAAACTCCGTAAGAGAGAGTGTGTTTTAAGAGCGTGATGGCTGCTAGAGGGAAACTTGGCGAGAGATCGTTCCGCAGGCCTGGCGAGACTAGCCAGGTATTCCGTGCAAACCGCCCCCCCCCCGTACTAATTGCTCCGGTTGAGTTATGCTTTCTTGAATTTGCCGCGACTTCCGAGTGCCAGGCATCTCCGTTGTTTGGACACGGACCGCTCGCTAGAATTGCTCCGAGCTTCGTCCCCGTGTTGGACAGGATACACCGAATGTCCTCTTTCGGGAAATTCATGCTCGCACTCGAGCCCGAGTTTGCGGCCACGGATGGCCGATCTGAATTGGTTTCGACGAGACCGGTCGAGGCGCTTCACGAAAGCACAGCTCCCTCAGTCCATTTCGTATCCAAAGGTGTGCCAGCCCGAGATAAAATTTCGGACTTTCAACTCTTTTCAACTCTTTCGTGCTGCTGGTCAGTTCGCGAAAGAGATCGACGCCGTAGATTCTTCGATAGATCTCTGTTTGAGAAACTTTCCTTTCGAGATCTGAGGGTATTGCGAATCGAAGGAGGCAGTAGAACGCGATAAGAGAGCGAGGTGGAAATTTTTCAGAATTATCAAGGGGCAGGCTCTTCCACCGAACGGAATGGAACGGAACGGAATGGGTTTTATTGGGCTACCCCCTTTCAACCGGGGGTATATTTCTCTACTTGCTGGCGTCGTGCGTTCTCCTTTATTTCAATCTTCCTGCCTTCACCTTTCAACCGTGTCGTTTTTTGCCCGAGCGTTCCAGGAATTTCGCGGCTTCGTTCGCCTCGCAGGGGGAAACACGCGTCGAGTTCTCGCGAGTTCTCTTCTCTTTCGCCCCCCGATCATAGGAAAATAATCCGCCCGCTCCCTCCATGTTGAAATCGCGAACGTCGACAGAGGGAAACGAAGGTGTTTTGAAAGGAGGTGGCTCTATATTAAATAGATACGGGGCACGTACACACACACACACACACACACACACACACACACACACACACACACACACACACACACACACAC